>NW_013545722.1:0-6099 GCF_000499545.2 Eimeria tenella
CCGGGGGCCCCGGGGGGCCCCTGCTGCTGCACGTGCAGGCCACGGACCCCGCCAGCAAGACCCCCGTGTTCCAGCAAAGCAGCAGAGACCGCGTGAAGACCGGATTCACCAGCACGAAGCCGGGGCTGCACATGTTCTGCGTGAAGAACATTTCGAAGCAGCAAATTTCGGTGGAGGCGCAGCTGCTGTGGGGCCCCGCAGCACGGGACTACAGCCAGCTGGCGAAGGCGGAGCAGCTGGACGAGGTGCTGCTGCAGCTGCTGCAGCTGCAGGACAAGCTGAAGCTGTTTCACAACAACATTCTGTTTTTGCGCGAAAAAGACGAAAAGATGCGCCAGCAAACGGAAGCTGCTGCTGCCACTTTGCTGCTCTTTTCGGCTCTCAACATTTGCCTCCTCGTGGCCGCCAGTTTGCTCTCCGCCTTTTTCTTCAAGAGGTTCTTCAGGTCCAAAAAGATCATTTAAAGCGCCTTTTCTCCGCTCTTCTTCTTCTTCAAGTCTCCTTCGAGTCTCCTTTAATTCTCCGTTAGTTCTCCTTTAATTCGCCTTTATTTCCACTTTATTTCCGCTTTTTTCCGCCTTTGTTTCCGCGTTTTTCGCTCTGTGGTTCTTTTTATCTCGAGTTTCTTCTTCGCGAAACGCCAAGTCCTTCGACTCTCTTCTCTTCCTCAAGTTCGCGCTTTTAGTTTTGTCTATTATTTAGTTTGTTATTTATTTAATTTATTTATTAGTTATTTATTCATTTACTATTCATTATTTACTGTTCATTTAGTTGTTTATTATTTATTTAGTTGTTTATTTGTTTGTTGTTTGTTTCGCTCTGCTGCAAGTTGCGTTTGCAGATTTGCAGCTCATTTGTAGATAAGCTGCATTTAAACTTCAATTTATTTGAATTGGACTTAAATTTAAATTCAAATTCAAATCTAGTTCAAATAATTAAAGTTTAAATGAATTAAAGTTGAAAATTTTGAGCACTTTGAGGTGTACGTACACCTCAAAGTCTTTGCCGCCAAAAGATTTGCATGCAAATCAAACAGGAAACAAAAATGCATTTTTAATTTGAACTCTTTGTATTTATCATTCAAGAAGTAAGTTTGGTTATTTTTAATTCCTTTTATTTCTTCCTTTATTTTTATTTCTTTTTTAATCTGCATGCAAATGTTCTGGCAGCAGCAGCAGCAGCTGCTGCTGCTGCTGCTGCAGCGTCTATTTTTTTGTTTCTTTTTTGTTTTTTTTTATTCTTTTTTGTCTTTGTTGTCCCTTTTTAGTTTCCTTCTTTGTCTCTTTTCAATATCCTTTTAATCCCTTTTTGGTATCTTTTATATTCCTTTCTTGTCTTGTTTTTATCCCTTTTTGGTATCTTTTTTGTCCCTTTTTGTTTTCTTTTTATATTTTTTTTGTCTTTTTTGCATTTTAATTTTCAGCGTTTCTTTTTTGTCCCTTTTTGCGTTCTCTTAATTTCCTTTCTCTTTTTTGCTATTTTTAGATTTCATTTTATTTATTTTAATTCCTTTCATTTATCATTTCCTTTTATTTGTTTTTATTTCATTTCATCTCTTTATCTCATTTAATGTTTCATTTTATCTCTTTTTAGTTCCTTTTTTGCTTTTTTTGTCTTTTCCGCCTTTTGGACATCTTTATCTTTTGAGTTTCAAATAAATGCACTTGTGTTTAAATTCATTTAATTTATTAAATGCTTTTTTAATTAAATGCATTTAAATGTTTTATTCTTTGAAATGCTTTTTATTTTTTAATTTATTTTTCCCAAGTTCATGCATGCATGGAGTGTAGGTATACGTACACTCGAAGGGCTGTTTCCCTCGCCCCTGCATGCGTTTTATTTAATTATTTTATTCATATCTATTTATATTTATTTATATGTATTTATATGTATTTATGTTTATTTATATTTATATTTATATATATTTATTTTAATTTTGTTTATTTTCATTTATTTTGATTGCATGTGTATTTAAAACGGTTCCATTTGAAGTCTATTATGTCTTTTCTAATTTGCTTTCTTCTCCCATTAAATGTCTTTTATTTTATTTAAATACTTATTTTGATTTTAAATAAATATTTATATTTATTTTACATAAATATTTGCATTTATTTTATAATAAGTATTTATATTTATAAAAATACCAAAGTTTATTTTTAATTCAGTTTTATAGTTGCGGCCTTTTGCATGCATGCATTTGCATTTCCTAAATACAACTTTTTGATTTATAATCATTTTATTTGAAAGTATTTTCATTTCACTTATTTGATTTAATTCATTTCATTTGATTTAAATTCTTTTTTTTGCATTTTACCAATTTCGTTAACTCATTTGTTTAAATTCTTTTCATTTTATTTATTTAATTTTATTCATTTAGTTTAAATTCATTTCCCAGTTGGCCTCATTTGCATTTCTTCATTTCAATTTAATTCATTTAATTTATTTCTTTTAATTCATTTAATTCATTTATTCATCTAATTAATTCCTCTAATTGGATTGATCAATTTAATTAATTCATTTTGGAATTGTGTTATGCCAGGCTTTATTTTCTGGCTAGCTAGTCAAAGCCGTAATGTGTGGCTAGCTAGCCGGTGTGTGGCTAGCTAGCCAGTGTGTAGCTAGCTAGCCACTATGTGTGGCTAGCGTGTGCTTAGCTAGCTAGTGTGTGGCTAGCCAGTGTGTGGCTAGCTAGCCAGTGCGTGGCTAGCTAGTTGGTGTGTGGCTAGCTAACTAGTGTGTGGCTAGCTTGATAGTGTGTGGCTAGCTAGCCAGTGTGTGTAGCTAGCTAGTGGCTAGCCAGTTGGTGTGTGGCTAGCTAGCTAGTGTGTCGCTAGCTAGCTAGTGTGTCGCTAGCTAGCTAGTGCGTGGCTAGCTAGCCAAAGCCACATTGTGTGGCTAGCCAGCCAAAGCCGTAGTGTTTGGCTAGCTAGCCAGTGTGGCTAGCTGACCAGTGTATGGCTAGCTAGCCATTGTATGGCTAGCTAGCCAGGGCCCTTGTCTGTAGCTAGCTTGGCAAAGCGGTAGTGTGTGGCTAGCTAGGCAAAGCTGTAGTGTGTGGCTAGCTAGCCAGGGCTTCACAAACTAGCTAGCTAGCTAGCGAGGGCTCTCCCCCAGTAGCTGCAGCTAGCTACTTCGTGCAGGCTAGGGCTCTTTCTTTCTTCTGGGGGGAAGAGCTAGTGGTTTCTTAAGTGTTTAGAATTTCTCTATGGCCAGCTAGCCACGGCTAGCTAGCTACGGCTAGCTAGCTGCGGCTAGCCAGCTACGGCTAGCTAGCTGCGGCTAGCTAGCTGCGGCTGGCTGGCTACAACTAGCAAAATGCAGGGAACTGGCTGCATTGAGCTAAACGCAGGCAGCTAGCTAGCTAGCTACCTGCATTCACCCACAGCCAGCTAGCCGCAGCTACCTCCCCACAGCTGGCTAGCCCTAGCTAGCTAGCTCCAGCTAGCTATATGGTCCAAGCTGCAGCTATCGGATGCGCTCCACGGAGGAAGCCTCTTCGATTTAATGCTTCTTAGTTTAGTTGTTATTTAATCCTTATTTATTTTTCTTTGTTTAATTCTTATTTATTTAACTTTTGAATTTATTATTTTTGAATTTGTTTTCTTTTTGGGTTTTGTTTGGCGTCTTCTGGCTGCCGCACACAGCGTCTCAGCTGTTCAATCCAATCAGCTTCATCACTTGAATTAGACCAATTAAATTGGTTAAATTGATTAAATTAATCAAATAAATTAAATTAATTAAATTAAATTAATTTATTTCTGTTTCATTTTAGCGGCAAATCGCGTTCGTTTGGTTGAAATTGAAGAAGAGGCTTCGGCAGGCGTGTGCAGAAGGTGTCTGTACACCTGGAACTTGGGGCTTCCTGGCGGGTTGGAAGCTATGAAAAAAGAGGAAATGATTTATTATTATTTAAAACAATTAAAGTAGACAATTTAATTCAATGTTTTCGATTTAAAGTGCTTTTGTTTCGCTCTCTGGAGCCTCACGGCACCTGCTGGCTGCTCGCATGCATGCCTGGGCTGGCTCGGGGCTGCGTTGGTGTAGAGTAGAGGGAACGCTGCATTAGAGAAACAAACACACAGTTTAGAGTGAATAAATTGGATTAAATATAATAAAATAAATATAATTTGGCGTTTAGTTTAGAGAAAAGAAGAAAACAAATGCCAGATCGGGCAGCAGGCTGTCCCGCGCTGAGGTGTATGCGCATCTACAGGAAACGCAATTAGCCCAAAAGAAAAGCCTTTTAGTTTTTCTTTAGATTTAACTCTTCCCAATCATTTGCCGATTACTTTTGTTAGTGCCAGGGGCCTCGAAGCCCTAGACTTGGGCCAGATGCAGCAGCAGCAGCAGCTGCAGCAGCAGCAGCAGCAGCAGCTAGCTAGCGACGTTCAGGGCAGTCGTAGGGAGGCTTTTAGTGCAGCAGAAGCAGCAGCGCAGCATCTTTGGGCAGCCCAAAGAGGCTTCGATCCGCCGAAAAGCTGCAGCAAATAGCGCCTTCTCCCGCCGCCCCTGCGCCTCTCCAGGTGTACATACACCCCAGCGCCCGCCCCTGAGGTGTACATACACCCCAGTGCCAGCCCCTGAGGTGTACGTACACCCCAACTCCCTCGCCTGAGGTGGACGTACACCTGAGCACCCACCCTGAGGTGCAGGTACTCTTCTCTTCAGGTGTACGTACGCCTGAGGCTGCATCTCGAGGTGTACGTACACTGCAGCACTCAAGCTGAGGTGTACGTACACCGCAGCACGCAAGTTGAGGTGTACGTACACCTGAAGAGGGAGGTGCCGGTGTACATACACCGCAGCACGCCAGTTGAGCTCAGACTGGGCTGTCTGTACACCTCAAGCCGCAGCTTGAAGTGTCTGTACACCTGCGGCCTCAGACTGAGCTGCCTGTACACCTGGGACCGTAAGTTGAGCTGTCTGTACACCTGAAGCCTCGGACTGAGGTGCCTGTACACCTGGGGCCGCACGCTGCGGTGTCTGTACACCCGAAGATGGGGGCCGTTTGCGCGGCGTTCAAAAGGCGGATGGAAGTGGAAGCAGATATTTGCTTTTTGTTTTCCGACGGCTACAGAGCCCGCGGGCTGCAGCGCCAAGCAGCAGCAGCAGACCAGCAGCCCCAGGCCTTCACGGATGCGGACTGGTCCGCCGCTGCTGCTGCTGCTGCTGCTGCTGCTGCTGCTGCTGCTGCTCGTGGTGCTGCTGGTGGCAGTGTTCGGGGGGAGAGAGTGGGGTTGGCTGCTTGTTAGAGGGGCCGAGCCCACTGCTGCTGCTGCTGTCGCTGCTGTTGTTGCTCTTGCTGCTGCTGCTGCTGCTGCTGCTGCTGCTCTTTTTTCCCCCACCCACCAGAGAAAGAAAGCAGCTGCTGCTGCTGCCTGGCCTGCAGTAGCAGCAGCAGTTGGTTGTGCTGCTCCTGTTAATTTAGGGCTGTTGTTATGGACAAGGGCCCCTCCCAGTGGCACATGAAGCTGCCCGAGGGCTTTGAAGAGGAAGCTGCTGCTGCTGCTGCTGCTGCCGCTGCTGCTGCTGCTGCTGCTGCCCCCCGCCAGGGGAACCACCGCTGGAGCGCAATTGTCCCTTCTGCTGCTACTGCGCACATCCAGGGAGTGGCAGTGCGGGTTCAAGGGGCCCCACAGCCGGCTGCTGCTGTTGCAGCACCAGCAGCAGCAGCAGCAGCACCAGCAGCAGCAGCAGCAGCACCAGCAGCAGCAGCAGCAGCGCAGGCGTCTGGAGGCGCCCCCCCGGCCTCCGGCGACGCCGGCGGGGCTCCCAATGCTGCAGCAGCAGCAGCAGCAGCAGCAGCAGCAGCAAACCGGCTGTGCTCGGTGGAGGAGCAGCAGCCCGGCTGCTGCAGCATAAGCTTCGACACGATGCACCTGCTGCTGCAGCAGCTGCAAACCTCCAAAGAGCTGCTGCAGCAAGCCACTTTGTCTCCTTTCTTGCCTTTTGGAGACAGAAAAAAAGGAGAAATTGGACAAGCCATTCTCGTCGAGGCCTTCCCCGTTGTCCTCCAGTCCTCGCTACCCCTGCCCCAGCAAGTAGGGTTTAGGGTTTAGGGTTTAGGGTTTAGGGTTTAGGGTTTAGGGTTTAAGGTTT
>NW_013545723.1:0-6098 GCF_000499545.2 Eimeria tenella
TGATGCTGCAGCAGGGGGTAAGAGTTGCAGCAGCAGCAGCAGCAGCAGCAGCACCAGCTGCTGCAACAGCAGCAGTAGCAGCTGCAGGACCAGCAGGAACAGCTGCAGCAGCAACAGCAGCTGCTGTTGCTGCAGCAACAGCGGTAGCAGCTGCAGCAGCAGCAGCAACAGCTACAGTAGCAGCAACAGCAGCAGCAGCGACAGCAGCAGCATATGTTCAAAATGAATAATTAATAAGTGGCTTTTAACATTTCTCTCTGCTGCAGATTGAGTCTTTCGTTGTAATTCCTCCCGAAGAAAACATTAAAAAGTATATTCAAGGCCTTGAACAAAGCAGCAGCAGCACCTTCAGCAGCAGCAGCTTCAACAGCAGCAGCAGCAGCAGCAGCAGCGGGGACAGCATGCCCATCAAGATTCCCAGGACCGCAAGCATCGGCAGCAGCAGCAGCACCAGCAGCAGCACCAGCAGCAGCAGCAACACCAGCAGCAGCAGCAGCAGCAGCAACACCAGCAGCAGCAGCAGCAGCAGAAACACCAGCAGCAGCCGCAGCAGCAGCAGCAGCACCAGCAGCAGCGAGGACCGTTTGAGTTTGCTGCCGGTGTTTTCTTTGCCAAAATGCAGCAGAGGAAATTTGCCAGGAAATTTATTTTGCTGCTGCTGGAGTGTATGTACAGGCTGCTTGTGCGAGTGAGCTGCAGCAAAGCTTTTATTTATTATTTATTTATTTATTTATTTATTTATTTGTTTGTTTGTTTATTTGTTAATTTGTTAATTTGTTTATTTGCTTATTTGTTTATTTATTTGTAAGTCGCTGCTGGCTTAATTCACCAAATTAGAGGCACAGGAAGACTCATGCACCAAGTTAGGGTTTAGGGTTTAGGGTTTAGGGTTTAGGGTTTGTGATTAGGTATACTTATTTCCCTGCAACGCCGGAGACGGAGGACTTTGTGGTGAGAGCAATTGCTGATTAAATAAATAAATAAATAAATAGATAAAAAATAAATAAATAAATAAATAAATAAATAATAAATAAATCAATAAATAAATAAATAAACTGTAAATCTTTTGGGTTAAAAATAAATAAAAGGCAGGTATTAAATTGTACTGATAAGCTGCTACTGCTGTTGCTGCTTTTGCTGCTGCTGCTTTTGTCGCCGCTGCTGTTGCTGCTCTTATTGCTGCTGCTGGCACTTTTGCTGCTGCCATTTTTGCTGCTGCTGTTGCTTCTGCGGTTTTTGTTGCTGCTGCTTCTGCTGCTTTTGCTGCTGCTTTTGCTGCTGCTTTTGCTGCTGCTGCTGCTGCTGCTGGAGCAGCAGCAAAGTTGCGGGCGTGTCTGCTCAGAGCCAGTTTGCTGCTTACGAAGAGCAGCAGCAGCAGCAGCAGCAAGCTGCAGAGGGGGACCCCCAGCTAGCTAGCCAGCTAGCTAGCCAGCTAGCTAGCCAGCTAGCTAGCCAAGTAGCCACGGAGGCAGTGGCTACTTTTGGCGAGCTGCGCACAAACAACCTCCAGTTCTTCTTCAGCAGCAGCAGCAGCAGCAGCAGCAGCAGCAGCAGCAGCAGCATCGCGAGGGGGAACTATATTTCTTTTCGGCTCGATCAGCTGCAGAGAATTATTTCCATTTTTTATTTGGGCAAGTTTAAATAAATAAATAAATAAACAAACAAATAAATAAATAAACAAATAAATAAATAAATAAATAAATAATAGATAAACAAATGAATAAATAAAATAAAAAACAATTATTTAATTAATGAAGTAGTCAGGCCAAACAAGTTATCAGACGAATTAAAAGTCTTGAAGTTTATTTTTTTTAATTTTTTAATTTTTTCCGTTTTCTTTTTGAATGTTTCTGTTCTAATTTTAATTTTAATGTAAATTTTTCTTTTTAAATTTAATTATTCTTTTTGATTTTAAATTTAATTCCTTTCTTTTTAAATTTAATTATTCCTTTTCTTTTTGAATTTCATTTTCTTTTTCTTCTTTATTTGATTTTCTTTTCTTCTAATTTCATTTTCTTTTCTTTTTATTTAATTATTTTAATTCCTTTTATTTAATTATTTTAATTCTTTTTATGTAATTATTTAAATTTTTAATTTAATTATTTAAATTCTTTTTAGGATCTCGAAAGGCCAACGGAATGGCATTCAAAAGTCTTTTGGGACTTCCAATTTCTTTTTTTAATTTTGCAAAAAGTAAAATTAAAAAAAATCAAATTAAAGATTTCCGAAATTACTTCTACACCACTGAGACTTGGGCCCACGCACTCTTCAGGCCCCAGTAAGTTTTTATTTATTTATTTATTTATTATTAATTAATTAGTTATTTAATTAATTAAATTAATTAGTTAAATGATTGAATAATTAATTAGTTGTTTAATTCATATAATTAATTAATTAGTTAATTGAATTGATTAAATAACTAGCTATTTAATTAAATTAATTAATTAATTGATTGATTATTTAATTAAGTTAAGGAGTTAATTGTTTACTTAAAAAATTTAATTAAATTAGTTAATTAATTACTTAATTATTTAATGATTAATTATTTAATTAAATTAAGTAGTTAATTGTTTAATTAATTAATTTAATTGAATTAATTAATTAATTAATTGGTTAATTGGTTAATTAGTTTTTTTGGTTTGGTTAGCTGGTTTGCTTGTGGGATGGGTTGGTCGACAAACTTGCTGCTGCTGTTGCTGTTTCTGCTGCTGCTGCTGCTGCTGCTGCTGTTGCTGCTGCTGCTGCTGTTGCTGCTGCTGCTGCTGCAGGTTTAAAGCATTTTTGTCTCAGCAGCTGAACGAATTGATGCAAAACGAACAATTTTCTGGAGCCATGAGGGAGAAGCTCAAAGTAAATAAATAAATAAATAAATAAATAAATAAATAAATAAATAAATGAGTAATAAACACATAAACTTATATATCTTCAATCCTTGTTCCTTTTCTTTTCAGTGTCTACAATCAAAGAAGGAAACAAAAGAAGAAACAAATAAAGAAATAGAAGAAACAAATAAAGAAACAAACACAGAAACTAATAAAGAAATGAATAAAGAAATGAATAGGGAAATAAAAGAAGAAGTAAAAGAAGCAACAAAAGAAGAAATAAAAGAAGCAACAAAAGAAGAAATAAAAGAAGGAATAAAAGAAGAAATAAAAGAAGAAACAAAAGAAGAAATAAAAGAAGAAATAAAAGAAGAAACGAAAGAAGAAATAAAAGAAAGAAGTGATTTAATTGGAGCTGATTGGGCGGAGCAAAAAAGAAGAAAACAAAAAGAGATAGAAATAGATTGGGGTGTACGTACACCTGAACCGTTTCTGGTGTACGCGGTGCAGAAGGGGATTTTGGAGTTTTTGGAAATGGAGGCAAAAAATGCGAAAATAAATGAAGAAATGAGCAAAGAAATACTAAAAAAAAGAGAATTAAATGAAGAATTTGAAAACAATGAAATAATTAAACAAAAAGAAACAAATAAATCGCAAAAATCCACAAAAAACGAAAATCCCAAACTCCAAAATCCCAGTTTTCTCCAGCTTTCCAACAAAGTCCTCAACAACAATTTGCAGCCTTATTTCATTCCCGAAAAAAAACAAAAAGACAACTCTTGAAAACATCAACAAACTTTACTATTTATTTATTAATTTATTTATTTATTTTCTTATTTATTATTTACTTATTATTTATTTATTTATTATTTATTTATTTATTTATTTATCTTGTTTGCGTTTTTCGTCGTTTGATTTGTTGCTTTACTTGGCGCAAATTGATTATCAAATTTAGAAAACGATTTTGTTCAATTTTTTGTATTTTTTGATTATTTATTTTTAAATTAAATAAATTAAAATGATATTTCTTTTTTTTTATTTATTTGCTTTGGATTTCCGTTTCTTCGCTTTGTTCGGCGTTTCGATCACTCCTCGAAATGATAAACCCTAAACCCTAAACCCTAAACCCTAAACCCTAAAACTCTTGGCCTGTTGAGTCTATACGTTCGAGGTAGGACAGGAAACCGTAGAAACAAACAAAAGCGAAAAATGTAAAAGGAGACAAAGTTGTTTCCGGCTAGGGTTTAAACCATAAACCCTAAACCCTATATCCCAAACCCCAAACCCTAAACCCTAAACCCTTGGACCCCAGTAACTGCGTCATTCAAAACCAACGTTATGAAGCCCTAGCAGTTCCTTTCTGAAAACAAGCCAGCCAAACCCCAAACCCTGAACCCTAAACCCTAAACTGTAAACATTGGACCCTAATCGCCAAAAACTAAACCCTAAACCCTAAACCCTACACTCTAAACCCTAAACCCTCACGCCAGGGCTTCGAATTGTTTCTGCTCCACCAATTCTGGCAGTATCATTTCTTCAGCATCTTCTTGCTGCTTCAAAGAGTTTGCCAATTGCAGCAGACCTAAAAAAACACAATTAACAACTAGGGTCTAGGGTTTAGGGTTTAGGGTTTAGGGTTTGGGGTGGCTCCAGCTAGCACGTGGCTGCAAGCAAGCCCCGCGTGAACTAAGCAAACAAAGCAAACAACCAACCAGCCAACCAAATAACAAACAAATAAATAATAAATAATAAATAATGAATAATAAAAAAAATATTAAATAAATAAGTAAATAAATAAATAAATAAATAAATAAATAAAATTAAAAGTCTGACCCTCGCGGCACTGCTGAGCTGTCAATACACCCCGCGCGTCCAAGTCGAATAATCGGAAAACCGCCGACGCCTCGCCGGGGGCGAATTGGCCGCATGCAATTCCCTAATAAATAAATAAATGAATAAATAATAAATAAATAAATAAATAAATCATAAATAAATGAATAAATAAATGAAGGAATGAAAAAATGAATAAAGGGGTGCTGCGTTGGAGGTGCGGAAGTTGTGAAGGGCGGGGTGAAGTGAAGGCCCTAAACCCTAAACCCTAAACCCTAAACCCTAAACCCTAAACCCTAGATCATGGTGCTTTTGCTGAGGGACAGCCGAAGCAGCACTGAAAACTCCAAAGTGCAAACCCTAACAGAAGCCCGAGCTGCAATCAAGCCAGTGGGTTTAGGGTTTAGGGTTTAGGGTTTAGGGTCTAGGGTTTAGGGCTCTGCTGCGCGCAGGTCGCCTCGGCGAACATTAAACCACCAATAAGAAGCAAATACGCACTTTATTAAGTAACTAACTAATTAATTAATTAATTGATTGATTAATTAATCAATTGACTAATTAATTAATTAATTAATTAATTAATTAATTAATTAATTAATTAATTAATTAATTAATTAATTAATTAATTAATTAATTAATTAATTGATTAAATTATTTATTTACTTGCTGCTGCAGCCGCTGCAGCTCCGCCACTAAAAACGCCCGCAGGTTTTTGGGCTGATGGAAACAAACAGCAGCAGCAACTTCCTGCAGCAATAAATAAACAAACAAACAAATAAATAAATAAATAAATAAATAGATAAATACATGATAAACAAAAAACAAACAAATAAAAAAATAAAAAAATAAAAAAATAAATAAATAAATAAATAAATAAATATTTAATTGAGTCAAACTCGCCAGCAGCAGTTCTGGGATTCTGTTGGCAATGAGATACTCCTCAGCCTTCTTCCTTGCCGCTGCAAATAAATAAATAAATGAATAAATAAATAAATAATAAATAAATAAATAAATAATAAATAAATAATAAACAATGAATAAATAAATAATTGAATAAATAAAAAAGAAAGGAAATTTTCATTTCGTTTCTTACGCGGTGTATCTTCGGCCTCCATCTTCGGGTGTACACACACCCCGGGGGTTCGCGTCAAGAATAGCCAAATAATAAATAAACAAGTAAATAAATAAATAAATAAAAATAAAATATAAATTATAAATAAATAATTAATTGGTTTATGAATCAGCAAATGGGAGAGCAGAAAGAAGGGAAGAGGATTACCGCCCTGGGCTGCTTCCGCTAGGGTTTAGGGTATAGGGTTTAGGGTTTTGATTTTTCTTCAGAAATTTAATGATTAATAGCGAATTACACTAAAATAATCAAAGAGAAAAGCAGCAGCAGCAGCAGCTGCTGCTGCTGCTGCAGCGCATGCAGCCCCACAGCCCCCG
>NW_013545724.1:0-6067 GCF_000499545.2 Eimeria tenella
AGCAGCAGCAGCAGCAGCACCAGGGTTTGTCTAGCTGCAGCAGCAGCTGCTGCTGCTGCTGCTGCTCTGCCCCGGCTCCCGGGCAGCAGCAGCAGCGAAGTGGGCGAAGAGAAACCGGGAGCAGCAGCAAATTGAATTAACTGCAGCAAAAGAGCAGCAGAGAATTTCCAGGAAGGAAAAGGACGGTTCTGGAGGCTGCTGCTGCTGCAGCGGAGTGTCTGTACACGAAGGTGGCGCCGGAAATGCAAAGGATCTGCTGCTGCAAGTCCTGCTGCAGCAGCAACAGCTAGAGCTGCATGCAGAGACCAAATGGAATTATTTCGTGCTGCTGCTGCTGTAGAGTTTTGCTGCTGCTCTGTAGGGCCCCAGTGAGCAGCGGCTTCCTCCTTTTGGTGCTGAGGCCGAGCAGCAGCAGCAGCAGCAACACTCGAGAGCTGAGCGCGGGTTTCCGCCCGTTTTTTCGCGCGATCAAGCCAAAAAAGGATATAATTCGAAAAGAAATTAAATTACTTGTGCAGTTGTCGAAAAATATTTGGGGAAACAGCCGTATTTCAATGCGGATCGCGCTGCTCCAGGCTTGCTCGTTCAGGTTCTTCCCGGGCGCGCAGCGCGGAGGTTTGCACAACTTCGGCTTTTCTGGCCGCTCCGCAGCCGCAAAAAAAGCATTAAAACGCAAAAAAGATATTAAAATAATAATGAAAAGCTTTTAGCTGCAGCTTCAGCCGAAAAGAGCGGCAAAAGTCGTTTGCACAAGCCCAGGCTTCGCTGGTGAGGTGTGCAGACACCTGAAATTGTGCAGGAAACGCAGCAACCTGCAGCAGCAGAACCGCCGCTAATTGTCTTTTCATTTCTTTTTAATCTCAGTCTTTTCCTTTTCTTTTTTGCTGCCCTTTCCCTCTCAGTCGCGCAGCGAATAAGCACTGCAGCACAGCCTCGCAGCAACAGCTCATTTCCTCTTTTTGCTGCCTCAATAAGAAAAGCTCCTTTTGCATGCAGCAGCAAAGCAGCAGCTCGCAGCTGCATGCTCTCGCAGCGAACAAACAGCCTTCTCTAGGGGCCACTTTTACTCAAATGCTGCAGCAAAAGAGACTTTTGCTGCTGCTGCTTTCACCTAGATGATGCAGCAAAGTGGCCCTTTGCTGCAGCTACTGTTGCCATAATGGCGCAGCAAAAAGGACTTTTGCTGCTGCTGCTCTCACAGCACTGCTGCAGCAAAACGGCCTCTTGCTGCAGCTGCTTTCACCAGAACGGCGCAGCGGAAAGAACTTTTGCTGCAGCTGCTGCCACCATAATGATGCAGCAGAAAGGCCTTTTGCTGCAGCTGTTGCAGCAGCAATGGTGCAACAAAACGGCCTCCTGCTGCAGCTGCTGGCGCAGCCTTGGTGCAGCAAAAGGGCCTTTTGCTGCAGCTTTATTTTCCGAAATAAGAGCTTTCTGGACTCTGGGAAAAAAGAGATTTATTTAAAAGCAAAATATCAATTTTTTGAAAACGAAACTAAAAGAAAGAACTTTAGACACGCAAAAGCTGCAAATTCAGTAGCAGCAGCAGCAGCAGCAGCAGCAGCAATGGGACTTTTCCTTTTTTGCTGCTGCTGCGTCCCAGGCGCTGGGGTGTCTGCACAGCTCTGAGGGGTATGTACACCTGGAGGAGCCGCAGCAGCGGGCTGCTCGGGGTGTCAACAGCATTCCATTTTTTTCTTTTTATTTCTTTTCTTTTGTAAATAATTTAATACCTTTTTGAATGAAAATTAAGTCTCTGTAAAAGTGACAAAGTCCTCTATTGATCGAGAAGCAGCACAGAGCTGAAAAAGCAATTTTTCTTTTTCATTTCTTTTTTCTCGATAAAAAGTGAAGAAAAAAAGAAAACAAATTACTTTTATTTAAAGAAAAAAGACAAAAAGGCTTTCGTACTGCAGCAGCAAACTGGAGTCAAATGCATGCGTTTACTTGCTTCTTCTTTGTGTCATTTGCTTTTTGTTTTTAACTCCTTTTGGGGCTTTTCAACTTCTTTTTTTGATCTTTCTTTTCTTTTTTTCTCAAACTTGTTTCAAATTAAATTTAATTAAAATAAACTAAAATAAATTAAAATAATTCAAAAAGATCAATTGTGCCTCTGCATCTCTGGCTGTACTCGTGAGGTGTACGTACAGCTCAAAGTGCATGCATGCGCTGCGAAGTTGTGCATTTAAATGCGCGAAATAAAGCATTAATAATATAATAATATTATATATTATATAAAAATAAAAAGTAAAAGTAAATAAATTCAAATAAACGCCTTAATATACTTATTTAAAGGTATTTATAGTGACATTTGTGCGAAGTTGCAAATCTAATCTCTTGGGGGTCCCGAGAGCAGCAGCAGCAAAGGCTTGCAGCTTTCAGCAGTAAAATGAAAGGGAGGAATCGCATTTGCTGCAGCTGCTGCTGCAGCTGCTGCTGCAGCTGCTGTAGCAGTGGCTGTAGGGGCCGCTCCTGTCGCATTTGCGGCTTCAGTTGCTGCTGCAGCTGAAGCAGCTGCAGCAGCAGCTGCGGCAGCAGCTGCTGCGCCTTCCAAGCTGTTCCGCAGCTGCTGCTGCTGCAGATTCAGTCCCCAGCAGCTGCAGCGGGGCCCCAGCCAGCCATCAAAACGCATGCATTCAGCCTCAGCAGTCCCAGGGGACCCCCTGAGGGGCCCCCTGATGGGCACCTTGAGGGCCCGGGGGCCCCAGGGGCCCTGGGGCCCCAGTATGGGGCCCCTACTTAGTTGGGCGCTGCTGCAAAGGGGGCCCCCAGGGCCGTGTTGACCGGCTGCTGGATGGCTGAGGGGCCCTTAGCGGGGATAATAAAAGGAAATGAGATATTTAATTAAATTAGATTTATTTATTTGTTTAATTATATTTTCAAAATTCCTTTTGGAGGTCTGGAGCCCTCTGGAAGGCCTGAGGCCCCGCACACTCGACAGGTGTATGTACACCTGAGCAGGCCCTGCGGGATGAAATGAGAGGCAGAGGCGAAGATAAAGACCTTCTTTGATTTGAAATTAAATTTAAAATTAAATTTAAAATCAAATTTGAAATTTAAATTAAATTTAAATTGCAAAAAAAAAGAAAGTGAAATTCCCGCTGGCGAGCGCGACGGTCTGCCGCAGACCGGACCACTCTGAGCGCCGGGGTGTACGTGGAGCTCGCAGCAGCCCGAACTGAGTTTCTTTTTGCTTAATCTCTTTAAATTAAAATTAATTCTTATATTTTATTATATTTAATTCATTTTAAGATGAAAATTGGTGCACAAGAGGCCTCTGAAAGGCCCCAAGAGGCCCCCCCGCGCCCCCGCCTCGCCGCGGCTGCTGAGGCCTCCCGGGGCCCTCCTCTGTTCAGTGCTCTGCTTTCCCGCAAGCATTCTTTAAGGTCTCTAAAATTAAATTAAATTAAATTTAATGCAATTTAATTCATTTAGATTTAAAAAAGCTTTTTATTCATACCCGCAGCACTCCAAGACAGCCAGCCGCCACCGCCACCTTGTCCCGCCGCCGACGCGAGCCCTCGCGGGGTCTGGGGTTTAGGGTCTAGGGTTTAGGGTTTAGGGTTAAGGGTTTGCTGTCTCCCGCTAGACATTAATCTTCTCTTGGCTTCTTTTTACCATTTAGAGCCACGGAAAAGCCCCAGGCCCTCCGCAGCAGCAGCAGCAGCAGCAGCAGATGGCCAGGGCCTTTGCCCTGCAGTGTACGTACACCCGAAGGGCCTTTTTGCTTCACTTTGAGCTTCTCTGAGGACTGAAGCGCGGGGTGTACGTACAGCTGCCTCCAGTGCCTCCCAGCAGCTGCTGCTGCCGCTGCTGCTGCTGTTGGTGCTGCTGCTGCTGCTGCTGCTGCAGCATGGCTGGGCGCACGCTGCCCCCGGTGGGGGCTGGGGAGCTGCAGCCCAGCCTCATGGAGGCTGGGGGACTCCCTGTGAGGATAAGGCAAATCTTTAGCTGCTACCAGCAGTCTCTGGGACCCGAAGCTGCTGCTGCTGCTGCTGCAGCAGCAGCAGCAGATCGAAACGTGAGACCACTGCAGAGCTGCAGCAAGCAGCAGCTGCAGCTCCTGCGGCTGCTGCAGCAAACAGGCTGCAGCAAGAAGCAGCTGCTGCTGATGCGCCAAACCAGCTGCAACGCGGCAGAGCGGCAGCAGCACCTGCTGCTCCTGCTGCAGTTCAGCTGCAGCAACGCGGAAGCAGCAGCAGCAGCTGCTGCTGCTGCAAATCAGCTGCAGCACAGTGCAGCAGCAGCAGCTGCTGCGGGGCAGCTGCGGGTAGCGTGCCCCTTCTCGATGGGCCTTTTCTTCGCCGATTTTAATTATTTTTATTCATTTATTCGTCTTAATTAATTAATTAATTAATTAATTAATTAATTAATTAATTAATTAATTTTTTTGCTTGTGTTAATGCGCATTGCTCCAGGATGGAGCCCCCAGAGGCCGCCGGGGCCCGCCCTTCCTTCCGCTTGCAACAGGCAGCAGCAGCCGCAGCAGCAGCAGCGCAGCAGCAACAGCAGCGCAGCAGCAGCAGCGGCAGCAGCAGGGGAAGAAGGCCATGGCTGCTCTGCGGTGTATGTACACCCCAAATGAATGGCTAGATGTGGAGGCAGGTCCCCCCACAATCAAGACAGGTGGGGGTGTATGTACACCTCACAGCAGCAGCTGCAAAGATTAAAGGTTGAAAATGCATGCAGTTGCTGCTGCAGCTGCTGCGGCTGTTGCTGCTGCTGCAGCTCTGCAGCTGCTGCTGCGGCAGTTGCTGCTGCTGCAGTGCAGCTGCTGCTGCCGCAGTGCAGCTGCTGCCGCGGGTCTTTCTGCTGCAGTTGCCCTGCTGCTGTCGCTGCTCGTACGAGTGCTGCTGCTGCAGCCTGTCTGCCGCAGCTGCCGCTGCTGCTGCTGCTGCTGCTGCTGCAGCGTTGCTGCTGCGTTTGGATTTGCTTCCTTCAGGAGTGCCGCTGCTGATAGAAGCTTACACCGGAGTTATGGAGACAGACAAAGAGACAGAAGTCACAATTGTTTTGGCCTCCAGGGCCCTCCCTGCTGCTCCCCTCTTCGTTTGCATAGGCGAGCTTGCTGCTGCTGCTGCTGCTGCTGCTGCTGCTGCTGTTGCTTCTGCTGCTGGGGTGCTGCTACGCTGTTGTTGCAGCTGCTTTCACTGCTGCTGTGTTCGTTGCCGCGGCTGCTGCCGCCGTCCCTCACCTCCCCCTCTGCTGCTGCTGCTACTGCTGCTGCTGCTGCTGCTGCTGCTGCTGCTGCAGATGGGGACATTCTTTTGAAGGGGAGTTTGTACGGGCTTGTGCTGCGGGCATGGGGGCCCCCCCTAGCAGCAGGAAGGCACTGCTTGAGTGTGCAGGACGGGTCGGGGGCCCCCCACAGCCTGCGGTTCGGGGCCCTTGCTGCAGCAGCAGCAGCAGCAGCAGCAGCAGCAGACTGCCCGCTGACAGAGCAGCTGCCGCTGCTCGTGCTGCCCCCGCCCTCCAGCAGCAAACTGCCCCGCCTCTGCTACTCCAAGCAGCGCAGCAGCCCCAGTGAGACTCTGCGCCTTTTTGGCTTTTTGTCTTTGCGTTAAAAAGGTTATTTGCATGCAAATGTTTATTTAATTGCACTCTAGTTAGATATACCTATGTATATATATATATATATATATATTCATATATATGTACAAATATATATGTATATATATATATATTTGTATATGTAGGTTAATTTGATGCATAATTATATGTGGTTTATTTTGATATATATATATATATATATATATAATACACATTCATATATACATATATGTATATACATGATATATATACATATATATTTATATATACATAATTACATATATATACTATATGATATTATATACAAATATTCATATATATACACATTTATATATTATATATATATATATTTGTATTTGTATATATAGATATACTATTATTTGTTTGCATATATATATATAAATCAACTACATACATGTATATACATATCTGTAAATGAACTCTATATACATAAATATATAAATACATATACATATCTTTATATATATAGATATATATGCATATTATCTGTATATAT
>NW_013545725.1:0-6225 GCF_000499545.2 Eimeria tenella
CTAAACCCTAAACCCTAAACCCTAGCCTTTTGCGGACTCTTCCGGGCCTCCAGCAGCAGCCACTGCTAGAGCATCCCACGAGCTGCTTATTTGCTGCTTATGATTAATTAATTAGTTTATTTATTTTATTTATTTATTTGTTTTGCTGCTGCTGCTGCTGCTGCTGCAGATTAGGTCCTACGTAGGCCTGTGGGTTATAGTGGTGGAGTTTATCCAGTTGGTTCTTATGGGAGACTTCATCTACCACTACATCCGCTGGTAAACCCTAAACCCTAAACCCTAAACCCTAGGCTGGGGTTCGAGGGGAGGCCAAAGCCCGGCGCAGCCAGCAGCAGCAGCAGCAGATGCTGCTGCTGCTGCTGCTGCAGCACTAAAACGAGCAGCAGCAGCAGCAGCAGCAGTAGCCGCACCAGCAGCGCCAGCACCAGAAGCAGCAGCAGCTGTAGCAGCAGCAGCAGCAGCAGAAGCAGCAGCAGCAGCAGCAGCAGCAGCTTTAGTTGGTTTTTGTTTTTGCTGCAGCGTCAGCCGCGGCCTTCCTGTGCAGTTTCTGCTGAGCGAAAATGTTTAGTTTGGGGTGTACGTACACCCCAGCTACGGGCATAATGACGGGCCTGCAGCAGCAGCAGCAACAGCAGCAGCAGCAGCAACGGCAGCAGCAGCAGCAGCAGCTGCTGCTGCTGCTGCTGCTGCTAGCTAGCTGCAGCTAGCTAGCCAGCTAGCCAGCCAGCTAGCTAGCTAGCTAGCTAGCTGCGCCTTGTTAAGCTCGCTGCGGATGAGCTTCCGCTGTGAGGGCGCACTGGAGCCTTAGGCGAATGCAGAGGCAGCACCGGCTGGCTAGCCAGCTAGCCAGCTAGCCAGCTAGCTAGCTAGCTAGAAGCAGCTAGCTAGCCAGCTACCTACCTACCTAGATACGGCTAGCTAGCCAGCTAGCTGGCAAGCTTGGTACAGCTGGCTAGCAAGCTAGCTAGCTAGCTGCGTACAGCTGGCTAGCCAGCGAGCTAGCTAGCCAGCTAGCTCCGGCTAGCTAGGGACAGCTAGCTGTTGCGGCTTGCTATGTACAGCTAGCTAGCCAAAGGCACAGCTAGCTAGCTAGCTAGCTGGCTAGCTAGCTGGTTTTGGGCCGTTGTTGGGGCGCATTTTTCCCACTCAAAGAAACACAGACTAGCATAAGGAAACACCTGGATTCAATTACCTAACTGACTAGCCAGCTATCTGACTGGCTGCCTAGCTCGCTGGCTAGCTACCTAGCTATCTGGCTAGCTAGCTAGCTATCTGGCTAGCTAGCCAGCTATCTGGCTGGCTAGCTAGCCAGGCGAGGAGTTATCCAGGTATCTAGCCAGCTAGCTAGCCGGCGAGCTAGCTGCTTAATTGCCTAGCTAGTTAACTGACTGGCTAGCTGGCTAGTTGGCTAGTTAGTTAGCTAGCTAGCTAGACGCGTGGGTAACTGGGCAGTTGGCTAGCTAGCTGCCTAGCTACCTAGCTAGCTAGCTGCCTAGCTAGCTAGCTAGCTAGCTGCCTGGCTAGTTGTGTGGTTGGCTAGCTAGCTGGCTAGCTGGATGCCTACACGGCGGGCTAGCTAGCTGCGCGGCTAGCTGGCTAGCTGTGGAGTTACTGGAATAATTTATTAATTTTATTTATTTATTTATTTATTTGTTTATTTATTATTTATTTATCACTTATTTATTTATATATTTGTTTATTTACTTATTATTTCTGCGTTTCTTTTGGCCAGTCTGCGGGTACAAGTGGCTCTAGGGTTTAGCGCCAAACCCTAAACCCTAAACCCTAAACCCTAGAAAACACTGTAGCAACAAAAAAGGAATGGAAGCAAACAACAGATTCGAAGACACCGCTGCTGCTGCTGCTTCTGCTGCTTCTGCTGCTGCTGCTGCTGCTGCATGCGTCGGCCGCTTTCTAACGCTCAAGCAGCAGAGCAGCAAAATAAGAAACGCGAAATGGCAAATAAATAATTTAAAATAAAAAATAAAATAAAATAAAATAAATAAAATAATAAAATAAAATAAAAGTCCTTCTTTATTCTGTCGCTTGAGCTGTGCCTGTTGACTCCGTCACCCGCCTAAACCTTAAACCCTAAACCCTAAACCCTAAACCCTCGGCGTTGGGCTGCGAGCCCTCGGATATCCCAAAGCCTAAACCTAAACCCTATACCCTAAACCCTAGGATGTCCCTGTACACCCCAATTGACCTTCAGGCGGCTCTGGCCTCTCCGCCGCGCCCTCCAGGTGTATGTACACTCCAGCTGCTGCAGCTGCGGCTGCGGCTGCAGTCGCTGCTGCATTACTGGGGCTTTATCAAGCCTGCTGCAGCAGCAGACCCGCAGCAGCAGCAGCAGCAGCAGCAGCGGAGGAAGCGGGTGGTGGTTTGCGGGGGAGGCTGGGCAGCAGCAAGTTTTATTTCCAAGTTGGATTATTTTAAATTTGAAGTTTTGCTGCTGTCTCCTTCGCCAGTGTTTTCCTTCACTCCTTTTCTTGCTGCTGCTGCTGCTGGCTCTCTTGCTGCTGCTGCTGCGCTGCCGCTGCGGCTGCTGCTGGCAGCAGCAGCAGACCCCACAGCTCGGGGGCTTTACAGGCAGGCCGTGCTGCTGTCAGTGGACCCCAGCCGCAAGAGAGTGAAGTGTGCTGCTGCTGCTCCTGCAGCAGCAGCAGCAGCAGCAGCAGCAGCAGCAGCAGCAGACACGTGGGAAGAGCCTTATGACTACCTCGTTGTTGCTGTTGGCAGCAAAGAAAGAGACAACGGAGTCCCCGGAGTGCAGCAGCACGCGCTGCTGCTGCAGTCTGCTGCAGACGCGGCGCGGGTGCTTCAGCGGCTGCAGCAGCAGCTGGAAGCAGCAGCAGCAAACCCCACACTCACTGCAGCAGCAAAGCAGCAGCTGCTGCGCTTCGTTGTCGTGGGTGGCGGCCCCACAGGCGTCGAAGCAGCAGCAGAACTGCAGGACCGTTTGCTGCTGCTGGCTGCTGGGGTGTACAGACACCTCGCGGCCTTTGCTTCAGTCTTCCTCATCAGCAGCAGCAGCAGCTTGCTGCCCCGCAGCAGCAGCAAAGTGCAGCAAGCAGCAGCAGCAACGCTTAGCAGCAACAACGTCCATTTGCTGCTCAACTCCCACGTGCTCGCAGTGGAGCCCGGCGCCGTGCTGCTGCGCACTGCAGACCCTGCTGCTGCTGCTGCTGCTGCTGCCGCGGCAGCAGCAGCAGACACACCCAGCAGCAGCAGCAGCAGCAGCAGCAGCAGCAGCGGGGAGGTGTTTAGGATTCCTTGTGGAATGGTCCTTTGGGCGGGAGGGGTAGAGCCTGCTCCAGTGGCGACGGAAATAGCAGCAGCGCTGCAGCAGAAGCAGCTGCTGCAGCAGCAGCAGCAGCAGCTGGAGCTGCTGCAGGAGCAGCTGCAGCGTGAAGAGCAGCTCTCCTCCTCGCCCGAGCAGGAGCAGGAGCAGCAGCAGCAACAGCAGCAGGACCAGCAGCAGCAGCAGCAGCAGGCGCACCTGCAGCAGCAGCAGCAGCAGCAGCAGCAGCAGCAGCAGGGACTGCTGGTGGACGGGTCCTTTAGGGTTTTGGGGGCCCGGGACATTTTTGCTGTTGGGGATTGCTGCAGTGTATGTCCACCTCCGTTGGCAATCCACCACAAACAAATAATGCTGCTGGCCACAAAAGAAAAGGAAAACAAACAACTCATGGGTCCGCGAGGGTTTAGGGTTTAGGGTTTAGGGTTTAGGGTTTAGGGTTTGGGGTTTGGGGTTTGAAAAGGGGCTGGGGGCGGGAGGTGCACGCGGGGGTGTCTGTTTTTAAAACGCGCCACCCTCTCCAAGGGTTTGGGGTTTATGGTTTAGGGTTTGGGGTTTAGGGTTTGGGGTTTAGGGTTCAGGGTTTAGGGTTTAGGGTTTGTTTTGCAGAGGTTAGTTGGCTGTACCGGCGGCGAGGGCTTTTAGGGTTTTTATTTCCTCAAATGCCAGATGGAGAAAAAGAATTAAAAAAAAATAAAAACAAAAAACTCAACCAGCAGCAGCTGCTGCTGCTGCTGCAGGTAAGTGCTGCTGCTTCCTTTTCCCTGTTGCTGCTCCTGCTGCTGCTGCTGCTGCTGCAGGTAAGTGCTGCTGCTTCCTTTTCCCTTTTGCTGCTGCTGCTGCTGCAGGTAAATGCTGCTGCTTGCTTTTTCTTTTTGCTGCTGCTGCTGCTGCTGCACATAAAGGCTGGTGCTTCCTTTTTTTGTTTTTGCTGCTGCTGCTGCTGCTGGTAAATGCTGCTGCTTCATTTTTTCCTTTTGCTGCTGGTGCTGCAGGGAAAAGCTGCGATTTTTATTTCTTTTTTCTTTGTTATTCTTTTCTCTTTTTTTCTACCTTTGAGAATGCTGTATTTGACTCTTTTTGAGCTGAGGGTTCTAGGGTTTAGGGTTTAGGGTTTAGGGTTTAGGGTTTGCGCGCAGAGCATCGACCGCAGTTACATTCCGCCTGTCCGTACAGCTCAAAACGCAAAAGCCGAAGCTGATTTTCTCGCTAACATTTTTAATTTATATTTATCAAAAGAAAAAGAAAACATAACTGCAGCAGCAGCAGCAGCAGCAGGAGACCCAGCAGCAGCAGCAGGAGATTCGGCGGCAGCAGCAGCAGCAGACCCCGCAGCAGCAGACGCAGCAGCAGCAGCAGCAGACCCCGCAGCAGCAGACGCAGCAGCAGCAGCAGCAGGGGACGCAGCAGCAGCAGCAGCAGCAGGAGCAGCGGCTGCAGCGCCCGTACGCGGAGCAGCAGCAGAAGCAGCAGCAGCAGCAGCAGCAGCAGCAGCAACGCCGCTGCCCGTATACCGGGAGCTGCGGGGCATAAGTCTTTGCTACTTGGGGGGAAAAGTAGCAGCACTAGAACTTCCTTTTGCTGCTTTTGCAAATCACTTTTGCTGCTGCTGCAGATTTTTTGTTTATTTACTTTTGCTGCCAACAAAAAGGCAAAAGATTCAAGCCCTCGCAGACTGGTTCGGCGCGGGCTTCCTGCTGCACTAGTGCAGCAGCAACAGCAGCAGCAGCAGCAGCAGCAGCGGCAGCAGCAGCAGCAGCAGTAGCAGCAGTAGAAGCAGCTCCTGCAGCAGAGAAAGGGCTGCAGCGGGGGCTGCGGTTGCAGCAGAACAGCAGCAGCAGCAGCGGAAACAGCAGCAGCAGCAGAAACAGCAGCAGCAGCAGCAGCAGAAACAGCAGCAACAACAGCAGCAACTGCGCTACAGAAGCAGCAGCAGCAGCAGCAGCAGCAAATGGAAAGAAGACTTTATCGAATCGGGCCAAGGGAAAGGGGAATCAATAAAACCCTAAATGCTAAACCCTTTCTACTGACACAGCGTTTTACTACTCAGCGTAAACCCTAAACCCTGAATCGGGGTTTAAATACAATTAAAGTGCGCCTAAACCGTAAACCCTAAATTGGGGTTTAAATTTAGTTAAACATCTAAGCTGACGGCACAGGAGTTCTGTTCGTTTATTAATGCCTGTTGTTTATTTATTATTTATTTTATTATTTATTTATTTTATTCTTTATTTTATTTATTTTATTATTTATTTATTTTATCTAATTTATTTTATTTTATTTTATTATTTATTTATTTATTTATGCGAACAGCAGCTTCTGCTGCTGCGGCGAATTTAACTTTTTAATTTAGTCTTTAGGGTTTAGGGTTTAGGGTTTAGGGTTTACGACTTGCGGTTTAGCGTGTAGGATTTGTAGTTGCGGTTTAGGGTTTACGACCTAAGGTTTAGGGTTTGTAGCTCAGAGTTTAGGGTTTATAGTTCAGACGTTAAGTGTAAAGCTGAGGGTTTAGGGTTTATAATTAGAGTTTAGGGTTTACGATCTAGGGTTTAGGGTTTCTAATTGATGGAGTAGGCTTTAAAGTTTGGGGGTTAGGGTTTATAATCTGGGGTTTGGGACTTAGGGTTTATAATTTAGGGTTTAGGGTTTTAAATTTTGAAGGTCTAGAGCTTCTGATTTGGGTTGAGGGTTTATCCTTAGGGTTTAGGATTTATGACTCTGGGCTGAGGGTTTACAGATTAGGGTTTAGACCCTCCAAATTAGGGTTTAGGGTTTCGAAGATAGACAAAAAAGATTTAAAAGAAGTAAAACTCAAATGGCATGAAGGATTGCAGCAGAAAGCCGCAAGCCGAGCAAAGTAAAAGCAGCAGCAGCAGCTGCTGTTGCTGCTGCAGCAGCAGCTGCTGCTGCTGTTGCTGCTGCAGCAG
>NW_013545726.1:0-2500 GCF_000499545.2 Eimeria tenella
GGGGGCCCCTCTCAGAGGAAAAGGGCCCCACAGGACCCATTGGGGGGCCCCCCGAACTGCTGCGGAGAGACAAAGAGGGGTGGGGGGCCCCCAAGGCTGGGGGCTGGCAAAGAGGCTGCATAGGTGTGGGGAGGCCAAGGGGAAGCAGGGCTGCTGGGGAGTGGCTAGCTGGCTAGCTAGCTAGCTAGCTGGCTAGCCGGCAGCTAGCTAGCAGCGGGAAACAGTTGGGGCGCTGGCCAGCTAGCTAGCTAGCTAGCTAGCGGGGCGAGTTGGCTGGCTGGGGCCGCCGGGGGGCCAGCTAGCTAGCTAGCTAGCTGGCTAGCTAGCTAGCTAGCTAGCTAGCTGGCTGGGGGCTGCGAGCTGACAGGCCGACAAAGACAAGAGGCGCAGCTAGCCAACAGCTAGCTAGCTAGCTGGAGACAAAGAAAAGAAAGTCCGCCTTTTGCTGCTGCAGACTGGAGGCGTCTGCTGCGATGGGGCGGCCGTGTGGGGCGTGAGGTGTACGTACACCTGGCGCGGGGCGGCGGGCAGCAGCAGCAGCAGCAGCAGCAGCAGCAGCAGCGGGAGCCCGGAGGCGGCGAGACTTGCTGAGGGAAGAGGCAGCAAAGGAGCTGCTGCTGGCTGCTGCAGCAGCAGCAGCAGAGCAGCAGGAGGGGCCCCGGGGAGAAAAGAAGAACTAGAAAAAAAGAAAATGAAACATGTGAGCGGCGAGATAGCCAAGGGGGTTGGCGGCTGCGGTGTATGTACACCGGAGCGCAGCAGCTGCTGGCGCACGCAGCAGCAGCAGCAGCAGCAGCAGCAGCAGCCAGGGGGGTCAGAAGGGAAAAAAGAAAGCCGAAACAAAGACGCACCAGATAGGGCGATGCGATGCTGCTGCAGCTGCTGCAGCAGAGCAGCAAAAGCCCAAGAGCTGCAGCACAGCTTCTGTTGCAGAGGATAGCAGCGGGGACTCAAAAGAGAGCGATTTAAAGAAATGCTTTCAATTTGAAGGCCCGAACGAAGAAACCGACAAAGTTTTGCAGTGTACAGACACCTCGGCGCAGCAGCAGCAGCAGCAGCAGCAGCAGCAGCAGCGACACACATGTCTAGCACGGTGGTCAGGGGCCCGCTGGCTCTCGCGCTGCTTCAACCCGAAACCCTAAACCCTAAACCCTAAACCCTCGCGCGCCGCGCAGCAAACCCTCGCTTTTCCCTTCAACTCTTGCTGCTCTCTCCTGAGACACCCGAAATCCTCCTGCTGCTGCTGCAGAGACGTGCTGCAGCAGATGCTGCCCCCTGGGGTCACCTCGGGGGCTGCTGCCTGCAGCAGAACTACTTTTGTCTCAGTGAAATTAAAGACTTTAAATTAAATTCAAATTCAACTTTTTTCTTTCCACCTCTCTGCCCCCGCGCCCCTCGCCGCCGCCCGCCGCCGCTCGCTCCACCTCTGCCGTCCCGCGCGGCTCGCCCGCGACCCCCGAGGCTTCTTTTCGATTTAATTTGTTTTGATTTAAATTTTTAGTTTTAATTTGACTTTTAATTTGCAGTTTTACTCCAGAAACTCCAAAAACACCCCCGGGCACGCCGCCCGCCGCCCGACGACCGCCTGCCCGCCGCGACGCGGTGTACGTCACTGGTTCGTTCGACCCCCGAAACTCCAAATCGGCGCAGCCGCTTTGAAATTCTGAAAATAAAATTCAAATTTCGATTTTTTAAACTCATAAATACTCGAAATTGCTCAAAAATGCCGCGGATCCGCCTCCAAACGCGAGGCCCAGCGCCTCCTTTGGTCCGGATCGGCGGCACCTGCGGCGTGTGCGGCTAGGGACTCCGAAACAGCGTTTAAATAAAATAGAAACAAAAGAACAAATGAAATTTTGACATTAACGCGATTGTTGCGCCGTTCAACTTGAACGAACTCGCCGGAGTCTCGGGTGTACAGACACCTCAGCAAGTTGCACGAAGGGCGTTGAAACCCTCATTGCTTTCACCCCGAAAAAAAGCGAACGACGTGGAAATTAGTTCAAAAATGAAAAGCCTCAGCCCTTCTTTTAGTTTTTTTTTCACTATCTCTCTGTTACTGGTCTCATTTCCAGTTCCTTTTCCCTGCGAATCCGCAGCTTTCCATTCAGAAACGAAAACTGCCGCCGAAACCGAAGCCAACGTTTCCGCGTTTCCCACCACCCGAAACGCTGTTCAACTTCCCCCTCCCAAAGTGGCGCCAGAGGGAGTTTTGTTTGAAAACAAAAGCGAAGAAAATGTTCAAACTTTTAAAGTTCCGGGAGTGGGCTTGCCCATAGAAGAGAGCGACCAGGTGACTCCCGCTGTGCGATTAAGTGGTTTCTGCGCTTCAAACAAAGCTCATTCAACTTTATTCTTTTTTAAAAACTTTTAATTCAAAAATACTTTTATTTCCTTCTGTTTTTTGCACCGGGCTGCGCGCTGCAGCGGGGTGTATGCGCAGCTCCCCGCTGCTGCGGCCGCCGCCAAACTTGAATCTGGCATTATTTTGTATTTTTTT
>NW_013545727.1:0-6214 GCF_000499545.2 Eimeria tenella
TGCTGCAGCTGCTGGAGCTGAGCAGCACAAGCGTGACACTGCAGCAAGTAGCGCTGCTGCTGTTTCTGCTTCGGCTGCTGCAGCTGAGCAGCACAAGCGTGCTGCTGCTGCAAGCCACGCAGCAGCAGCATCAGCAGCCGCTGCTGCTGCTGCTGCTGCTGCTGTTGTTGCTGAGCAGCTTTTTGGAAGTGGGAAACTCCTTGTGCTGCTCACTTGCTGCGCAGCAGCAAAGTAGTTGTTTGCAAAGAACTTTGCTGCTGCTGCTGCTGCTGCTGAAGTGCTGCGCTTGTGCAACTAAGGACAAAGAAACGCCTTCAATTGAAAAGATTTTTTATTTGGAATTATTATTTATTGTTTATTTATTATTTATTATTTATTTATTTATCTATTATTTGTTTTATTCAAATTCGATCAAACTTCGAAGTAGGGCTGCTGCAGCAGCGCAGCAGCAGCGACTCTGTCTTGGGGCCTCCACTTGAGGAGCTTCGAAATGGCCAGCAGCAGCCCGCGGTCTCTGCAGCAAATAAATAAACAAATAAATAAATAAATAAATAAATAAATAAATAAATAAATAAATAAATAAATAAATAAATAAATAAATAAATAAATGCCATTGACAAATGCCATTAATAACTGCCGTTAATTAAATGGCAACAATTAACTGCCATTAATTAAATGGCATTAATGAATGCCATTAATTGAATACCATTAATAAATGCCATTAACAAATGCCATTAAAAACTGCCGTTGATTAAATGGCAACAATTAAATGGCATGATTGAAATGGCAGTAATTAAATGGCATTGATTCAACGGCATTAATGAATGCCATTAATTAAATGGCATTAATAAATGGCATTAATAAATGGCGTTAATAAACGGCATTAGTTGAATGGCATTAATAAATGCCATTAATAAATGGCAACAATTAAATGCCATTTATTAAATACCATTAATGAATGCCATTAATAAATGGCATTCATTAAATGGCATTAATACACGGCATTAGTTTAATGGCATTAATTAAATGCCATTAATAAATGACATTAATAAATGCCATTAATTGAATGACATAAATTGAATGGCATTAATTAAATGGCAGTAATTGAATGGCAACAATTAAATGGCATTAGTTAAATGGCATTAATTAAATGGCATTAATAAATGGCATTAGTTAGATGGTATTCAATAAATGGCATTAGTTAGATGGGATTAATTAAATGGCATTAACTAAATGGCATTAATAAGTGGCATTAATTAATGGCATTAGTTAATGCCATTAATTAAATGGCAAGAATTAAATGGCACTAATACATGGCATTAATTAAATGGCATTAATTAAATGGCATTAATTAAATGACAACAATTCAATGGCATTAATAAATGGCATTAATTAAATGGTAACAAATGCCATTAAGATGCAAGAACGGGCGCAAACGGTTGCGGGAACGTTGGGGTGTACAGACACCTCAGCCGCATGCAAGAAGGGCTTTTGGAGTTTGGCGAAAGTGAATTTGGAGGAAAAAGGAAAGTGGAAATGAAAAAGAAATTAATTAAAGTAAATCAAAAAAGAATTCTCTTTATTTATTTTCAAGAAATCAATTAAATGCCAAAAGACTTACTTTTAATTTCTTTCGACAAATTAATTTAAAAAATGCCAAAAGACTTACTTTTGATTTATTTTGACAAATTAATTAAATTAAATTCCAAAAGACTTATTTTTAATTTATTTTTGGGAAAATAATTGAATTTAATGCCAAAAGACTTATTTTTAATTTATTTTTGACAATTAACTGAATTTAATGCCAAAAGACTTCTTTTATTTGTTTATTTTTCCAAGTTTTTCTTTTCCTCGCCCACTCCGCAGCACAAAGCGGCAGCAGCTGCTGCTGCAGCTGCAGCCCGCAGACCCCCGAGAGCTTCTTCAGCGCCGCTGCAGCAGCAAACTGCAGATTTGTTTTGATTAATTTGTTTTTCATTAATTTATTCATTTGTTTTAATTAATTAGTTTTTCATTTAATTGATTTGTTTGTTTTAATTAATTAGTATTTCATTTAATTGATTTATTTGTTCTAATTAATTGATTTTTCATCAATTAATTTAGTGTTTTAATTAATTAATTTATTGTTTTAATTAGTTAGTTTTTCATTTAATTGATTTATTTCTTTTAGTTAATTAGTGTTTCGTTTAATTAGTAATTCTTTTGAAATAATTGATCTTTCATTTAATTGATAATTCTTTTAAATTAATTAATGTTTCATTTAAATTAATTAATGTTTCATTTAAATTAAGTAATATTCCATTAAATTATTTGACAATTCTTTTGAATTAATTAATACTTCATTGAATTAATTGATAATTCATTTAAATTAAGTGATATTTTATTTAAATTAATTAATGCTTCATTAAATTAATTAATATTTCATTTACATTAAAGGTTTCATTTGATGCAATCTTATATTTAAATTATATAATATTTCATTTAATTTGACATTTCATTCAGTTTTATGTTTCATTTGATTTGATGTTTCATTTAATTTAATGTTTCATTGTTTTAATATTCCATTTAATTAAATGCTCCATTTAATTATATGTTGAATTTAATTTAATGTTTCATTTAGTTTGACATTTCATTTATTAAATATTTAATTTAATTAAATGTTTAATTTAATTAAATGTTTAATTTAATTAAAAGTTTAATTTAATTAAAAGTTTCATTTAATTGAATGCTTCATACAATTGACCAAACTGCGCATTCAGAGTCCTCTGCACGCGCTTTTACTTATTCATTTATTCAAGTATAATTTAGCATTTATTTATTTATTAATTTATTTGCTTATTTATTTATTTATTTATTTATTTATTATTTATTATTTATTTATTTATTTATTTATTTAGTCAGTTAGTTAGTTAGTTAGTTAAAGGACTCACTCTTGTGTGGGGCTGACAGCCGGCGCAAAGACTCCTGGCCTCTTCCCTGGGGAAACAAAAAGATAAAAATAAAATAAAATAAAAAACGAAAAATAATTAAATGGAGTTATTTCGTTTATTTAAATTTAAAAATTAAAATTTTTTTAAATTCTGATCGAAAAAGGCAAAAGAGGCATGCAACAGACCCAGTCGGTGTACATACACTCCAATTTACACCGCGCCATGCATGCAGCAGATGAGACACAAGTAAATAAATAAACAAATAAATAAATAAACAAATAAACAAGCAAGCAAACAAACAAACAAACAAACAAATAAATAAATAAATAATAAAATAAACAAATAATGAATGGATATGAATAACGCAAGAAGACTGGCAGCGGCAACAAATTGACAAAGACACAAAAAAAAGAATAAAATAAAACAAAAGAATAAAATAAAACGAAAGAATACATTATGTAAAAGAATAAAATAAAAGTAAAAACTAAAGTAAATAAATGAAAGGAGGAAACAAACAAAAGAATAAAACAAACAAATAATAAAACAAGAAAACAATTGAATAAAATAAATAAATAAACAAATAAAATAAATAAATAAATAAATAAATAATTCAAGTTAAATTAAATGCTCACAAGTTTGGAGATCCGAGAAGTTCGACGATGGCAATAAGTTGAAAAGCTTCCGCCTCCCAGTTTTTATTTATTTCATTTTTATTTATTTCTTTTTCATTTATTTCTTTTTCATTCATTATTTCTTTTTTATTTGTAATTTCTTTTCCATTTATTACTTCTTTTCCATTTATTACTTCTTTTCCATTTATTAATTCTTTTTCATTTATAGTTTCCTTTTCATTTATAATTTCTTTTTTGTTTTTTTCGTTTTTCTTTTTTTCTTTTTCTTCAACTCCAAATTTTGGAACTTCGCATTCGAAAAGAGGCCGCAGACACACCAGCTCCGCGAGCAGACACCCCAGAGCTGCATGCAGTTAAATCCAATTCTTTTATTTATTTATTTATTTATTTATTTGTTTGTTTGTTTGTTTGTTTGTTTGTTTGTTTGTTTGTTTGTTTATTTATTATTTGTTTTATGTGTTTTGTTTTGTTGTTTTGTTTTGTTTTGAAGCTGCTGCCTAGCTGCCATTTCTAGTGGTAGCTGCTGTTTTAGTTTGATTCGGCCTGCTGCTGTTGCTGCTGCTGCTGCTGCTGCTGCTGCTGCTGCTGCTGCTGCTGCTGCTGCTGCTGCTGCAGCGGCAGCGTGACTTACACCAGAGATCCACAGCGGTCTGTTAGGAAAACATTTCAAATTCAAACAAATAAAAATGTTTGAATTTATTTTGTATAATTTAATTTAATTTAATTTTATTTTATTTTATTTCATTTTATTTTGTTTTAAAATACTTACAGAGTACTTCGTGGCCCCCAGCAGCAGCTCCGGCGCTCTGTACCTAAAGGCCCACCGTTTTGACTTCCCAGGCAGCCAATAAGCAGCAGCAGCAGCAGCAGCAGCAGCAGCAGCAGCAGGTGGATAGCTAGCTAGCTGCCTGGTGGGCAGCCGTCTAGCTAGCCAGCTAGCTGGCCGCTCGCCCTAGCTGCCGCCCTGTCCTGCTCTCTGGCCACTTAAATGGCCAGGCGGACAGCTAGCTAGCTAGCTAGCTAGCTAGCTATAGCTAGCTGGCTAGCTAGCTATCCAGATATATATAGCTAGCTAGCTGGCTAGCTAGCTGGCTAGCTAGCTAGCTAGCTAGCTAGCTAGCTAGCTATCCAGATATATATATATATATATAGCTAGCTAGCTGGCTAGCTAGCTAACAGCTAGCTAGCTAGCTAGCTGGCTAGCTAGCTATATATACACAGCTAGCTAGCTAGCTAGCTGGCAAGCTAGCTATATATACACAGCTAGCTAGCTAGCTAGCCGGCTAGCTGGTGCTTACCATCTGGAGCAGATGTATGGCATGGATTGTTCGTCTTGGCTGAGGCGTTTGCTGGATCCTAAAAAAGAATTTATTTGCCAAGTTTATTTAGTTGCATTTATTTTATTTGTTTATTATTTATTTTATTTATATTATTTATTTGCTTTAATTATTTATTTTAATTTTATAATTTATTTATTGTATTTATTTTATTTATTTTATTTGTTTATCTAATTTATTATTTGATTTATTTACTTGTTTATTTTATGTATTCACTTTATTTATGCTCATTCGCATATTCTATTTATCTATTTTTATTTCTGTCTTGTTCTTTATGTATTTTGTTATTTATTTTCATTTTTTAATTTTCACCTATTTTCATTCACCTATTTTTAATTTTTAGTTTTACTTATTTCTTTATTCATACATTTTGTTTATTTTTACTTATTTATTCATTTAATTGTTTATTTATTTATTGTGTATCTATTTATTGCATCATTCCACTGGCGCATGCATGCGTTGATTGAATTGATTGAAATTAATTTTGAAATTAATTTTGAATGTAATCTCAGATTTAAATACCAAATTCAATTCGAATTGAAAATTAAATATGAATTAAATTCAAATTCCATTCAATTCAAAGCTAAATTAAATTTAAGTTGAATTTAAATCAAATTTAAATTAAATTTATAGTAAATGAGATTGAACTGAAATTAAAAATGAAATGAAATGTACTCAAGTGGATTTAAATTAAACGAAAAGAAATGAAATGAAATCAAATTAAATTAAGCTAAGTTAAATCAAATCAAATCAAATCAAATCAAATCAAATTAGATTAAATTAAATTAAACTGAATTAAATTAAATTGAATTCATCTAAATTAAATTAATTTAAATTAAATTAAATTGAATTAAATTAAATTAAATTAAATTAAATTAAATTAAATTAAATTTAATTTAATTTAATTTAATTAAATAAATTAAATTAATTTCTTTTTCTCACCCAAATCGCAAATGCGCACAAGAGGTTCTCCGTCTTCGTTTTCGTCGATCTGCAAAAGTGGAAATAAGCTAAGTTGCTTTTATTTATTTCTAAACGATTTATTTGAATTATTTACTTATTTATTTATTTATGTATTTATTTAATTTGTTATTTGAATTCGATTTAATTAATTGTTTATTTGAACTTGAATTGAAGAAAAAAGGCGAAGAAAAGATTGAAAATGCAATATGTGCAGCAAAACATGAATTGAAACAATTGATTATTTGAAGTTGAATTAAAGATAAAAATGCGAACAAAAGGAATTGGAATGCAATTTTGAACGCCTAAGACGAATTTAAATGAATTAGTTGATTATTTGAAGTTAAATTTGAGA
>NW_013545728.1:0-6337 GCF_000499545.2 Eimeria tenella
ATTTGATTTATTTTTCTTTTCTTTTTGTCTTCACCTTTTGCTGCTCATTTGCTTTTTTAAACCCCCCGCGGCTCTTCGGTTTGCTGCTGCGCTGCTGCACCCGTGCCAGCTGCAGCTGCTGCTTCCAGCCACAATCTGCTGCTGCTGCGGGACTCTTGCTGCAGCACAAGGGCCCCCCTTGTGCTGCAGCACGAGGGCCCCGTTGTGCTGCAGCACAAGGGGGGCCCCCAAACACAAGACCCTTTAGAGTAGGGACCCCCAGGGTCCCCGGGGGCCCCCTGGGGCCCCCAGGGGCCCCCATGGGTCTCTAGGGGCCCCTGGGGGCCCCCCTGCTTCGAGTGCGGATATTAGGAGGGCCCTGTGCTGCACTCAGCAGCACTTGGAGGCATATAAAGGATGATATTATTGCATGAAGGATTGTTGCTGCTTTTTATTTTTTAAGATCTATTTGCGATATTTAGTTTTGCTGCTGTGACTGTGGCTGCCTGCAGCGCATCAGGTGAAGCAGCAGAACAGCAACACGGGCTGCTGCTTCTCTCTTGGCTATAAAATTGGGAAATGCACAAGAAAGAAAATCACTTACTGAAAGCCCAAGTGGACCAACAAGCATTTTATTAGTAAGAAAACAAAATAAAAGTGCTTTGTCGAGGCTCTAAAGACTCAGTTTAGTGAAAAGAAAAGGAAAATGAACTTGTCTTTCGAGGTACAGGTAAATTATTCCCAAGGTTCTTGCGCAGCAGCTACAGTAAGCAGCAGCAGCCGACCACCACTTGGCCGAAGAGCTGGGCAATTAGGCACTAATTAGACTGCTATATGAGTCTCTAGTGGTTAATAAAAGACAAAAATACCAATAAAAACCAACTATTTCACTGCGGTTGATACTGGAAACCCAGCAGCAGCAGCAGCAGCAGCAGCACAGCAGCCGCTGTCCAGCCCGCCTTCGCCGACTGCTGCATGCGAGGCGGCTGCAGCAGGAACTGCTTGTGTGTACCGTTTGCGGAGAGGGGAGTTGTAATTCCCTTTTTATATTTTGTTTTATTCTTTTCTTGTTTTCCTAATTCCTCTCGAGACGCCGAGTGCACGGAGAGCTGCGGCTCGGCGGAGCCTCTGCAAGGATGTTCACTACCAGGTACAAATGAGCAGCTTTACTCGTCTACCAAGAAAAATATTCTTAAATCTTTTAATTTTCATCCTTTTCTTATTTAAATTGCATTTAACAATGCAGATAGACGGCCAGAAGCCGGCTGGAATGGGCTGTGAGCGCCGAAACTGGCAATTCAGCTTCCACCTTCCTGTATCAAGGGGGCCTGGAGTTCACCAAGATATGCAGAAACAGAAGACTTAACTGCGCATTTTATTTGTGTTGTTTGACGGGCTTTCTGGTGCTTCTATTCAATTTGAATAAGAAGCAAAGCAAGCCGGTGCACTGACCCCAGTGTGAACTTGAATACCACTTGTTGCAGTTTCCTGAAGGAAAGCATGGAAACTTTGATGTTATTCTGTTGCGTCTGTGCTAATTAAATTAAATGGAATATTCATTTGCCTTTTTAAAATTCAAAAACCAATAAATATGTCTCCCATTGGCGCATTTTCGCACTGTTGTGGTGCGGGTCAAGCTCGCGTGCTGGTTTCGTCTCGCGCAGGTCTTTTGGCTTTTGTCTTTTAATAAACAAATTTTGGATTATTTATTTGCCAAAGTGCCTTTATGAATCTGTTGAGTCAATTTGTTTCAATTCAATTTCATTCACATCCACTTTGCTCATTCAAGTGCCACTCTGTTTCTCTCTTGTTCTCTCCTCGTTTGAACCAATCAGAGAAATTACTTGAAATTCTGTTTTCTCTTTTACAATTCTGTGTTCTATTTTTATTTTGTGAATATTTGCATGCTCTTTGGCGTTTATATTTATGTTTTATTCGTGTGCATCGCTGCAGCCGAAATGTGTGAACTGGAAAAGCATGTAATTGTTCGCTTTCAACAAATCAAGAGCAGGCGCAGGAAACTGAACAAATAAATGAACTGGCGCATGCATAAGCCAGTTAATTGGCTAAAAAGGATTGCATGCAACTTTATGGAATAAAAAATTCCAAAAATTCCACAAAGAGGCTCTGCTTTTCCATTTGTTCATGTTTGCAGGAGCGAGTATGACCGCGGCGTCAACACCTTCTCGCCTGAGGGCCGTTTGTTTCAGGTGAGTGGAACCTCCGGCTTATTTAAATTTAAATAACTTATTAATGCCTTTTAATTCCATTATGATGCATTTGAATTCCATTTATTTCGCGCTTCTACAAATATACCGCCGGCAAGCATGCCTGCGGATTATGCCGTGGCGCTGCAGCAGGTGCACGCGTGTTTCTGCTGCTGCTGCAGCTTCCATTCATGTTTGCAGCATTCATGTTTATTTCTGCGTGAATTGAACTGCCAATTTGCAGCCACTGCGTTTGCCTGCAAATATATATGAATCAGTGTTCAAAAATATAAACATTTATGCATATATGTGTGCATCTATACGTTCGTGTTTGCTGCATTCGTGTTTGTTTTCTTGTTTTCAGGTGGAGTACGCGCTGGGCGCCATCAAACTAGGGAGCACTGCGATTGGAATTCAAACAAAAGACGGAGTTGTTTTGGCCTCCGAAAGAAGAATAACTTCTTGTCTTTTAGAGCCGCAGTCAATTCAGAAAATTGCAGAGGTGGACACCCACATAGCCTGCGCCATGAGTGGCTTGATCGCAGACGCCAGGTGCGGAACTTCCCCTTTTTCTGCAAGATCAGACTTGAAAAGGAGAATATTTACCTTTTTAATTCAATAATTTCATTAAATTTTGTTTAATTCTTTCGTTCCGTGTGCTTTTGACGACAAACGGCCCCAGGGTCGTCGCCGCCCGCTGGCTGCGGCAGTTTGGCTGGTGGGTGTGAAATGGATTAACTGACTTAAGAAAAAGTATATTTAGCAATCCATGTATCTCTATTTGTTATTTTAAAGTTTCTATTTTTATTTTTCCTTCATTTTACCCGCAGAAGTTGCAGGGTGTTTCTTTACTGCTGAGTTTCTGCATTTCACTTTTTGCAATTTGTCTTGTGTCCTGTGACATCTGGGAAGGTCAGAGCCTGCATTGGCGCTATAATGCTCTTTCCTTTTCTATTCTTTTCCATTTAAAATTAACAATTTGAATTAATTTGAATTAATTTGAATTAATTCGCTGTTCAGAACCCTCATAGACCACGCGCGGGTGGAATGCGCAAACCACTTTTTCACCTTCAACGAAAAAATGAGTGTCCGGAGCTGCGTGGACGCTGTGGCGGATTTGGCTCTGGACTTTTCGGGTTAGTTTTATTTTTATTTTGATTTAATTCTTTTTATTTTGCTGCTGTTCTGCTGCTGCTTTATTTGTTTGCTGCGCCTCCTCTTGACTGTTTTTCCAAGTGCCTCAGTGGAACCATTTCATGAAGTTCAAAATAAGTTGAATTGCCTTTGAAGAGAAGCGCAGATACACATTCTGCATTTTTCTGCAAATATATATGCTTATATCAATGTTTGAAAATATATGCATGTGTATATAAATATATATATATATATTGTTGAATATATATAGACATATATATACATTTACTTCTGTATATTATTCATATTTTACGTATGTTGTGCTTTAAATCTCTATATCTATATAATATATATACATATATATACATTTCTATATATATTATATAGATATTTATATCATATATATATATATATTATATATAATTAGACTGCTAGCTTAGTGAGGGGCGTAAGCCACAAGTTGGAAATCTGAACAGTTTTTTGCAATTCAAGTGAATGTCAGTGGGTGCATTTTTGATTGTTTAATTTGTTAAATCGTTTTATTTTTGTTCAAGTGTTTTATTTTAAATTAATTATGAGTAAATTGATCTTTTTAATTTCATTTGCTGCTGCAGATGTGGGCTCTGGGCGCCGCAAGAAAACTATGAGCCGGCCTTTTGGGGTGGCGCTGATCGTCGGGGGAGTAGACAAAGAGGGTCCGGCGCTTTATAGCGCAGATCCTTCGGGTAATTTGAAGTAATATTTCATTTAATTATTTATTTTTAATTTTCAATTTATCTTCTCGTTTTACTTCGCTTTCCCTGGGTTTCGCTATGCAATTTGCTCCCGTTGCCCCCGGACTTGCACAGCAGCAGCAATCGGCACTCTGCAGCGCTGGCCGAATAAAAGGAAATATACTTCCCGTTTTTGTTCTATTTTATCTGTTTGTTTGTTTTGTTTTACTTTGATTTATTTTTCGTTTTTTTATTTCCATTTGTTTGCGCTTTCAGGCACTGTCACGAAGTACTTGGCCGTAGCAATGGGCTCAGCGCAGGAGGGCGCAGAGGCGATGCTGCAGGAGCAGTACAACGAAAACATGTCTATGGAAGGTACAACTGAATATAAAACGAAATATAATTATAAAATAAATAATAATAAATTAAATTTGAGAAGCAAATTGATGGATTCATATGCAGGCAGCAGTATACTTCGATTGCCAACTACTGGGCGGTGAACCAAAGCGAAAAATGACGGCATTCAGAAATGAACAAATGAGCGAATAGTTCACTAATAATTAAATCCGAAAAAATAGATTCAGAATTAAATATAAAGGAGACAATTTGAAATGAAAGAAATAGGTGAATCTGCAAATCCACAAAAAGAGAGAAAACAACCAAATGAGCCTGAGCCATCAAGACATCACTTCGGGTTTTGGCGGGCTCTTTAGGCAGCAAATTGAAATCTTAATGAATACTTTGTTTGTTTTTATTCTTTTCTTTTTTATTCGTTTCTTTTTTGTTCTTTTCTTTCTTCATCTTCTTTTTAATTATTGCTGCAGCTGCTGAAGATCTGGCCCTAGTGGTGCTGCGGCAGGTGATGGAGGAAAAGCTGAATTCAAGTAATGTGGAAATGGCGGCGCTGCGCGTGGGAGAGACGAAGTGGGCAGCAATTGCCGGCGATTTTTGGCCAAAATTAAATAAATAAATTAAAAATATTAAAACAAAACAAATTGGAATTTAAAAACTCGAAATAAAATGTAAAACGTAGCGGAAAGCACCAAGTTCTGCATTGCGGGCGAGCAACAGCGGTTCCGTCCGGCAGGCCGTGTCAGTGCATCGGAGTGTTTGTTTTAATTCTTTATTGTTTTAATTTGTTGTTTCATTTTCAAATTTTATTTTTAATTTGCATTATTAATTTGTTTTTCATTTTCATTTTCATTTCTTTTTGTCGCAGGTTCAAGCAGTACACCCCAGACGACCTGAAGGAAATCATTGCCCGCCTGCCCGCGCCCAGCATTCCCACTGCAACAGACCTTTCTTCTTCATCTTCTTCTTAAAAGGAATAAATAATATAATTAAAATAATATAAATATATTTAAATAATCAAAAATAAAAATAAAATGCAATTTAATTGCATGCAGTGACAGGACAAGTTGGTGGTGCCGCTGGAAGCCGGTGGGCTTGTCTGAGGGCAGGCCGGCGAGCTGCTTGAAGGCACTTGCTGCTGCAGTTGCTGCTGCTGCTGTTGCTGCAGTTGCTGCTGCAGTTGCTGCTGTTGCTGCAGTTGCTGTTGCTACTGCGGTTGATGCCGTTGCTTCTGCTGCTGCAGTGGCTGCTGTTTCAAGCACGTGATTTCACCATTGCAGCTGCCGGTCTTGCTGCTGCTACTGCAGCAGCAGCAGCTGGCTAGTGTGGTTGCTGCTGCCGCCCTGTGCCCATTGCTGCTGGCACTCCAGCAGCAGCAGCAGCAGCGCAGCAAGAACTTCTGAAAGTAAATCTCTGTCTTTCCTTTTGTGCCCACCGATGGCTATAGTTGCCGCTGGTGCAGCAGCAGCCGCAGCAGCAGCAGCAGCAGCAGCAGGCTCAGCAACAGCAGCAGCAGCAGGCTCAGCAGCAGCAGCAGCAGCAGCAACAGACTCAGCGGCAGACGCAGCAGCAGCAGCGGCCAGAGAGGCTATGAGACACAGACAGCATTAGCACACCTCCCCACTTCCACTATAGAATTCAATAATTGCAAAATTTAGAAAAATGGAATTAAAAATTGAATTTTAAAATTCGGATTAATTGCAAAAATAGAACGCAATTAAGTTTTGCTGGAAGACCAGCTGCAGCGCATTTGGACAAAAATTAAAAGGTTTTAATTTGCGGAATTTAAATAATTAAATTGCATCTGCATGCATTTAAATACCTCTCTTAAAAAATGCAAAATTGCTAAAACGCGCACGGGGAACCTCAATCCGCTCCCCTAGGGTTTAGGGTTTAGGGTTTGAGGGGTCCGCGTGGCGGACCCCTGAAACCCTAAACCCTAAACCCTAAACC
>NW_013545729.1:0-6083 GCF_000499545.2 Eimeria tenella
AGGGGCCCCCTCGCAGCAGAACTCGCAGCAGCAAATAAACAGGACATCAAAATGGCTGTCTCTTTAGTGCATGCGCGCAGTGTGTGGGATGGGGAGGGACATGTTGCTGTGTCTGCGCTTGACGAGCTGCAGCAGTACCACTGGTCAGCCCCTTGCTGCTGCTCCTGCTGCTGCTGCTGCTGTTGTTGTTTCTGCCGTTGACTTAGCAGCTTGTGGCACTCTTGCTGCTGTGGCCGTTGGCGCCCTTGCTGCTGCTGCTGCTGTGGACTTTCGTTGCACCGCTGCTGCCCCACGGCAGGAAGCAGCTCCCTGGTTGCTTCCCCTGCACGCCTGCTGCTGCTGCTGCTGCTGCTGCTGTTGCTGCTGCAGGAGTGCGGACGTCGCCACGCAGCACGAGACGTCTCCGGAGGGCCTTGTTTGGAGGGCGCCTAGAGACACTCATGCCGGTGAAAAGGTGAGATAGTGACTTTTGAGTCCCTTGCTGCTGCTGCTGCTGCTGCTAAAGCTGGTGCTGGAGCTGCTTCTGCTGCTGCTGCAGCTGCTTCTGCTGCTGCTGCTGCTGCTGCAGCTGTAGCTGCTGCATCTGCAGCTGCTGCAGCTGCAACTGTAGCTGCAGCTGGTGCGTTTCTCCTGCGTTGGGGCTGTGTGCGGCGCCCGATCTGCTGTTTTTGCTGCTGCTGCTGCTGCTGCTGCTGCGTTTCTCTTTCGCTGGGGCTGTTTGCTGCGGCTGGACCTTTGCTGCGCGTTGTGCTGCTGCTTCGCAGCTGTTTGTGAACTACGGACAGTACAATAATGCTTATCTTCTTTTTTATTTCGGAGTTGAAATAAATGACAATCCTTGGGGCCCTGCTTTTTTCTGGCGCACAGAAGCTGGAGATACACCCCACGCAGCGCTGCCGAACGGTGGGCCCCTGTCTCTGCAGCTTCCGGACTTCGCTGCACTTCCTTTCCTTTTTACTCTGCTGCTGCTGCTGCTGCTGCTGCTGCTGAGCGTTTTTGCTGCGGCGGGGGTCTCCTGTGTCTGTTTTTGTGTCTTTTCTCTGTCGGATTTTGCGCCTTGTGCGTGGATTAGCATCTTTTATTTTGTGTCTTTTGCAATTTTAGTTTAAATATTTATTTTGCGTTTTTAAATTCCAATTTATTCTTTCTTTTGTCTCTTTTGCTGCTTCTCAGGAGTTGCTTCCGTCTCCATTTTGCGCTCTTCTGTCTCCTCCTCAGCAGCACTCCCCGCCTGGCTGCAGCAAACCCAGTGGGCCCCCAAGGGGGGCCCCTGCCACCCCCCCTTGGGGGGCCCCCCTTGCAGGGCCCCCGAGCTGGAATTCCCCGAGCCCCAGGCAGACCGGGTCGTTGCTGCCGAGGTACTTGCTGCTGCTGCTGCGGCTACTGCTGCTGCTGCTACTGCTGCTGCTCCTGCTCCTGCTGCTGTTCCTGCTGCTGCTGCTGCTGCTGCTGCTTGCTCGTTTGTGGGGCGGGGTGCACGTGCAGTGGTGGCAGAGTGTGGGGTTTGGGGCCTAGAGTTTGCTGCTGCCGGTCGCCTTGGAAGCAAATAAAAGTAGTTTGGAAGGGAATGCGGGGAGAGCAGCAGGTGCATGCGTTTGCTGCGCTGCTGCAGCTGCGGAGCAGCAGCGGCGAAGAGGGCATTGCTTGCGACCTGCGGGTCTTCACCTCGCGGGCCTTCGGAAGAGGCGCTTTTGTCTTGTCCAAATTTGGGGCCCTCGGAGGAGTGGACCCCACAGTCTTCAAGTGCGTGCGGGCGCTGCGCTTCGGGGGGCTGCGGGAACCAGTGGACCAGGAGGCGCTGACCATTGGTCTGTTTGTGGCTGCGTGTGGGGTGCACGACGGGGAGTTGGGGCGTGCGCAGCAGCAGCTGCGCGGCGCCCTCGCTGCCGTGCGCAGCCAGCTGCTGCTGCAGCAGCAGCAGCAGCAGCAAGAAGCCGCCCGCGACTCCGCAGACGAAATCCACAGACTCAACGCCATGCTCAGGGCTGTCAACAGCAACAGAGAGTTCACTCAAAACTGCCTCCGCTACTTCAAGCAGGTCGAGGAAGCCATCAACAAAGAAAGGGCCAAACTCCAGAGCCGCAGCAAACGCCCCCCCAAGTAGCTACGCACCCGCTGCTGCTGCTGTTGCTGCAGCTGCTGCAGCTGCTGCTGCTGCAGCAGTTGCTGCGGGCAGACAGCGCAGGTGCTCGCTGCAAAGCCACTTCTGCAGCTGCGCGGGCTGCTTATGCAGCAGCAGCAGCAGCAGCTGCAGCAGGGACACCCATATTTTAGAAGCTGAAGCAGCAGCATTTTAACCGCCCTTGCTGCTGCGGCTGCAGCAGCGACTTTTTGCAGAGGCTCAAATGAGCAAACTTTAGTTTAAAGGGCGATGATATCTACGCTTTCAGTGCTGCGGCTAGCTAGCTACTTATCTTGGTTTTCTTTCTGGCTAACTAGCCAATTAGCTAGCTAGCTAGCTGGCTAGCTACCTACCTAGCGAGGCGACTGGCTCGTTAGGTAGGTAGCTAGCGACCCAGTCGTCTCTGGCTAGCTAGTTACACACCTAGCTAGCTGCCTAGCCATCTACCTAGCTAGCTGCCTAGCTACCCACCTAGCTAGCTAGCCAGCTAGTCGACTAGCCAACTAGCTAGCTAGCTAGCTAGCTAGCTGGTGGAAGGCGCTCGCCTGCGCGGATTTCACTATCGGAGGTACGGTGTCTGTACACCTGGAGCAGGGAAGCCTGAGGGCGCTGGCTGAGGTGTATGTACACTGGAGCGGTGGCGGGAATGCTCAAAGCAGCAGAACAAAAGAAAAAAAGACTTGATTTATTTAATTGAAATACTTGAAAGTTCTTGAACGAAAGATAAATAAATATTACTTAACGGATAAAATAAAAGATAAAAGATAAACAAATAAAAGACGCTTTTATTCTCTAAAAGGGAAGCAATTAAAACAGAAAAGCCTCTCATTTCCTCCAGTATAGTAATAATAGAACCCTTTTTATATATTTAGTTTATTAGATGCTTTTGTATTCATCAAAATATTTGAATGTTCTTCAACGGAGGATGAATAAATATTTTTTCTTTTTCTTCAAAAATACAAATGCAGGTTTGCTGCAGGCCCGCTGCCGGGGCCCCGCTAAAGGATGCAGCAGCGAAAGCTGCAGCAAAAGCAGCAGCAAAATCAGCAGCAAAGGCAGCAGTAAAAGCAGCAGCAAAGGCAGCAGCAGCAGATTTTTGCTGCTTCTATCTTTTAAAGGCTTTTTAGTGTTTTTTCTTTTTAAATGCAAAACCCCCCAAGAGCCGAAGCTGCGTGTCTGGCCATTTCAATATACTTCAGCAGCAGCAGCAGCTCCCCGCGCTGCTGCTGATAATGTTGCTGCTGCTGCTGCTGCTGCTAGTGGTGCTACTACTACTGCTGCTGCTGCTGCTTTCTACTACCGTGTTAGTGGTAAAGCCTAAACCCCAAACCCTAAACCCTAAACCCTGGCTTGGACAAGCGAGCCCCAGCAGGACCAGGACCGGTGAAGCTGCACGACAGCAGCAGCAGCAGCAGCAGCAGCAGACTCCTGAAGCTGACAGTTAAGAGGCCAGACTTGGCACAAATGAACATTCCTTAGGCACATTTTAATCGGGACACGCCAAACCCTAAACCCTAAACCCTAAACCCTAAACGAACAGCACTCGGGGCTCCTATTTCGGGTATCTGTGCACCCCATTGCTCTTTGACACCCCAAGCCGCAGCACCACAGAAGCCCTCATTAATTACGAATTCTTTTTATTTAGAAAAGTTGAATTTTTCATCTGTCTTCAATTGCTTCATTTTCGTTGAAGACAAAAAGTGGCAAAGATTTGCTGCAGCTCCACCACTCGAGCTAAATGGCCCATGAGCCAGAGGCCAGACTGCTGCACCTAAAGCGAGCTAACGATGTGGCTAGCTAGCTAGCTAGAGATCTAGCTAGCTAGCTAGCAATATAGCTAGCTAGCAGTCTAGCTGGCCATCAATCTAGCTAGCTAGCAAGCCACCAATCTAGCTAGCTAGCGATCTAGCTAGCTCGAATCTAGCTGCCTAGCAGTCTAGCTGGCTAGCAACCTAGCAAGCTATCAGTCCAGCTAGGTAGCTAGCTAGCTAGCTAGCTAGCTACTTAGGATGTAGCAGCTTGGGCTTCTGCAGCGAGCTAGCCAGCGGAAACAAGTCAACTCTTTGAAAGCTGCACCCCAAGCTAATAGGCCTGGGGGCCTCAAGTTTCGATTTAATTAATTTATTCCTTTTAATTTGCGGCGCTCGAGTTGCAGCCAGCAGACTCGGGAGCGCATATCGGGGTGTACAGACACCCGAGGGGAGCGACGCCCCCGCCTTGAGTGAGTGCGGCATGTGGCGAGGTGTCCATACACCTCAAATGAAATTATTTTCAAAAAGTGGAGTTTTATCTTTTTTACATTCCCTGGAATTAAAAGAACAGAAAAACGCAGCGCCGACACTGGGTGCATGCGCCCCCCACTGGGGTGTCTGTACACCTGGGCGTTGCCTGCGGCTTCGCCAGCACGCGGAGAAAACGGGAATTTTTGCAGAAATACACTATAAAAAAAGAAAGAAAAAACAAAAAAAGAATTAAATAATTAAAAAGAGGGCTGCAGGGGCTGGGGCTGGGCCCAGAGGCCGCACGTGGGGCGCAGGCTCTTTGGTGCGGCGCTGAGCCCAAGGGGGTGAAGCAGCAATTAAAGCAAATTAACTAGGCAAAGCAAGGCCTTTTGCCCCCAGCAGCAGCAGCAGCAGCAGCAGCAGCGGCAGCAGCAGCAGCAGGGGTAAGTCGGCGTGTCCCAGCGGGGGCCCCCCATTCGTGTTGGGCATATTTAATTTCTTGGAATTGTTTGCTGCTCTTTGCATGCAATTCTTTTTGGCTTTGCTGCAGCCCCGACCTGCCAGAGACAGCGGCGGGCCAAACCCTAAACCCTAAACCCTAAACCCTAGGCTGCGGGCCCTGCAGCAGCCCGCGCCCCAGCGAGGCGGCCCCTGTGGTGTCTGCTGCGCTGCAGTCGCTGTTGTTCTTCTCGGGTGTACGTACACCTCAGCCCCCACCCCACACTCTCCCAAACCCTCAAAATGATTCGCCCAAGAGGCCCCGTGCTTGTCTTCAAGCAAAACACTAAAAGAGAGTCTGGGCGAAAGGCCCAGCTCGCCAACATCCAGGTAACCCACCAAACAGCAGCAGCAGCAGCAGCAGCAGCCGAAGCAGGGGGAGCAGCAGCAGCAGCGGGAGCGACCGCCGGCGCGCCGCGAGCGGAGGTCTTCTTGGCCCTCAGCCTGCTGCTAGGGTTTACAGCCTAGGGCCCAGGGTTTAGGGTTTAGGGTTTAGGGTTTGCGGGCAGGCGAGAAAGGCCATAGCGGACATTGTGCGAACCACTTTGGGTCCTTCTTCGATGCTCAAAATGCTGCTGTGTAGTGTCCAGGGTTTAGGGTTTAGGGTTTAGGGTTTAGGGTTTAGGGTTTGCGGGCAGGCGAGCAAGGCCATAGCGGACATTGTGCGAACCACTTTGGGTCCTTTTTCGATGCTCAAAGTGCTGCTGTGTAGTGTCCAGGGTTTAGGGTTTAGGGTTTAGGGTTTAGGGTTTAGGGTTTGCGGGCAGGCGAGCAAGGCCATAGCGGACATTGTGCGAACCACTTTGGGTCCTTCTTCGATGCTCAAAATGCTGCTGTGTAGTGTCCAGGGTTTAGGGTTTAGGGTTTAGGGTTTAGAGTTTAGGGTTTAGGGTTTGCGGGCAGGCGAGCAAGGCCATAGCGGACATTGTGCGAACCACTTTGGGTCCTTCTTCGATGCTCAAAATGCTGCTGTGTAGTGTCCAGGGTTTAGGGTTTAGGGTTTAGGGTTTAGGGTTTAGGGTTTAGGGTTTAGGGTTTGCGGGCAGGCGAGCAAGGCCATAGCGGACATTGTGCGAACCACTTTGGGTCCTTTTTCGATGCTCAAAGTGCTGCTGTGTAGTGTCCAGGGTTTAGGGTTTAGGGTTTAGGGTTTAGGGTTTAGGGTTTGCGGGCAGGCGAGCAAGGCCATAGCGGACATTGTGCGAACCACTTTGGGTCCTTCTTCGATGCTCAAAATGCTG
>NW_013545730.1:0-6000 GCF_000499545.2 Eimeria tenella
CCTGCTGCTGCTTTCCGCGCGCACGTCAGCACCCCACAAAGCTGCACGATCACAGCATCAATCTCGCAACCAGCCCCACAATCTGCTGCTGCTGCTGCTGCTGCTGCTGGGGGTGCTGCTGCTGCTGCTGCTGCTGCATTCTCCAGTGTCAGGAGACAACGCAGAGTGTCTCCTGAAAAGTAAAGGGCCTGCGACAAGTACACTCCGACTCGAACAGCCCCAGTGCGCTGCTGCGGCAGCATGGCAGCAGCAGCAGCAGCTGCTGCTGCAGCAGCAGCAGCAGCTGCGCCCGCTGCTGCTGTAGTCAGTCGTGCCTCCGCGGCCGCTGCTGCCCAGCCTGAGCTGCTGCTGCGGCGTTTCTGTGAGTACAAAACAGCAAAACTGCGGCGAGGCAGCAGCTGCTGCTGCTTTTGTTGCGCTGCTGCTGCTGCTGCTGCGAGATAGCCGTCGCATGCATGCGGCCTTGGGGCTTTGGGGCTTCCACTTTGGGGCTTTGGGCTCTTGCTGCTGCCTTTAATTAATTTGCTGCTTTAGACTGATTGTGGGGAGGTGCAGCAGCAGCACTGTCTGCGGCTGCGGCACTTGCTGCTGGCTAGCTAACTAGCAGCAGCAGCATCTGCTGCTAGCTAGCTAGCAGCTCACCACCAGCTAGCCACGCAGCAGCAAGTCTGGGCAGCTGGCTGACGAGTTAGCTCTCTTCATAGGCCAGGCTAGCTAGCGACCAAGTTAGCTAGCTAGCTAGCTGGCTAGCTGGCCAGCTAGCCAGCCTGTCGTCTAGATCTGGCGGGATAGCTAGCTAGCTAGCTAGCTAGCTAGCTGGCTAGCCAGCGAAGCAGCTAGCTAGCCAGCTAGCTAGACCTGGCTAGCTAGCTGCTGCCCATGTCTGCATCTCCTGGCTAGCTGCCCCAATGCTTCATAGACCGAAGAGCTCACTGCCCCCAGCGGGCTTTGGCCCAGCTAGCTGCAGCTAGCTGGCTAGCTAGCTGGATAGCTAGCGAATTAGCTGCAGCTAGCTAGCTCTTTATCTACATAAGTGTCTAGCTAGCTAGCTACGTAGCAGCGGCCAGCTGCAGCAAGTTCCCCATATGCGCAGCCACTCAGGCGCAGCTCGGCAGCTGTGGGGAGCTGAAGTCGCTGCTGCTGCTGCTGCAGCTGCAGCAGCTGCTGCTGCTGTTCGCCGTCTCGCAGTGCTATCTGCCCGTCTACATTTGTCTCTAAGTCGTTCTCTAGTGTCTCCGCTCATTTGTCTCTTTTTGCTGCTGCTGTGCCTCCTTTTGCTGCTGCTGTGTCTCTTTTTGCTGCTGCTGTGGCTGTTTTGCTGCTGCTGTGTCGCCTTTTGCTGCTGCTGTGTCTCCTTTTGCTGCTGCTGTGTCTCCCTTTTCTTATTGAGGCTGCTGGAGCCAGAGTTGCTAAGCCAAATTCGGGGTGTACATCCACTTCCCTCTGCAGCACGCACTTCTGCGGCTGCTGCTGCAGCAGCTGCTGCTGCTGCAGCGCCTGCTGCTGCAGCAGCGCCTGCTGCTGCAGCGCCTGCCGCTGCTGCTCGAAATGGTAGTGCTACGGCGCACTTGCTCTAGCTGCTTCTGTTACTCTTGCCGCTGCAGCAGCAGCAGCAGCAAAGTGAAGCAGCAGCCACTGCATCAGCGGCCACTGCAGCAGCAGCAGCAGCAGCAGCAAGTGCAGCAGCAACAGCTACTCGTTGAGCCACGGATTCTGCTTTAGGGCCTCTGGGTCTCTTTCGCCGTAGTCCACCAGCAGCTCCTCACCCCTATACACACAGCACACCTAAACCCTAAACCCTAAACCCTAAACCTTAAACCCTAAACCCTAGACTGCCCCTGGCAGCCGAACAAAGCTTGAGGCTCTCATCTAGCCCCCGAGATCGGGATTACGAGGGTTTGGGGTTTCCGCAGGAGCTGGGGCTGCGGCGCGAGAAAGGGTTGAGGGTTTAGGGTTTAGGGTTTAGGGTTTGCGACGCACTCGTGGATGTCTCTGAGAGCCACGAAGAAAAGCCGCAAGTCGTTGGAGTCTCCGTCGAGAGCCTCCGCCTGCAAACAAATTAATTTAATTAATTAAATTAAATCAATTCAATTAACATAATAATTTAAGGGTTTAGGGTTTAGGGTTTAGGGTAATAAATAATAAATTATTTAAAAATAAATGAAGACATTCAGAAGCAGTTGTATCTCTGCTTCTCTCCTGCATGCGTTTTTGTGTGCCTTCTCTTTGGCCTCGCCGCTGCAGTCCCCAAACCCGAAACCCTAAACCCTAAACCCTAAACCCTAAACCCTAAACCCTCACCTTGGGCTTGAGATTAGGGTTTTTCCTGGAGTGGTTGATGAGGCGGGCGGGGCCGAACTCCAGTCTCTCATCTGTGGCGTCGATGCTCATTTGTCTATCTTTATATTTAAAATAAAACATAAAGCTCCTGCAAACAAAACCCTTAACCCTAAACCCTAAACCCTAAACCCTAAACCCTAAACCCTGGGCCCGCAAGCGTCGCGCCTCGCCGCAAACCCTCAACCTGAGGCGGCCCCACCCTAGCAACGCAGCCCCAAACCCTAAGCCCTAGACCCTAAACCCTCCTGAGCCCCCAAACCCTAAACCCTAAACCCTAAACCCTAAATCCTCGTGGGCCTACCCCTTGGAACAGCGAGACCTGTCGTAGCGAATGTCTCTTTCTCTGGCTTCTCTTTCAGAACAAAGTTCTCCTTTATATTCTAAAAACAAAAAATGAAAATAAAAAACATTTTTTAAAATTAAAATTTGAAAATTAAGATTAAGAACACAAAAAGAAAACAATTAAAAGAAAATAATTAAAAGAAAATGATAATAAAGGAAAACAACTCTAAAACATAATTACAAACAGAAATTAATTAAGAGAAAATAATTGAAGAAGAAATCACAAAATAAGTTTGCGAGAAATAAACTTTCAAATAACCAACTCTGAAAACAATAAACATCAAAAACTATAAATGAAAAAAGTATTTTTGATTTAAAGTTTTATAGAGAAAATACTTTTATTCAAAGAGAAGTATCAAAAAGAAGAAAATAATAAAATTAAAAAGAAAAGAAGAAAAGATTTAAAATGTTTTTGATTAAAATTATTTTAAGACGTTAAAATATGATTTAAAAGCCTCAAAAAGAGTGGAATTCGAATTTAATAGTCATAAAAAGAAATAAAAAGAATTGAAATGAATTAAAAATAAATAAAAATGAATAAAAAGAATTTAAAGTAAATTAAAAGAAATTAAAATAAAAAGAAATCTTAAAAAATTAATTTCACGAAAATAAAACCATCTTCAAATTCAGCGCTGCAGCAAAACGCCGGGGGCCTCTTTAAGACATAAATGAAAAATAAAAAGCTTTTTTGAAAGCCAATTGAACGAGAAAACGAAAAATAAAAAGCTTTTTTGACCGACAATTAAATAGAGAAACTTTCGAAATCAAAAACCACCAAAAACGGTTTAATTTCCTCTAAATATTCTTCCAGAAAAAAAAAGAACCACTTTCACTGAAAAAAAGCCATCTTTGGAGATTAAGACCGCGCGGATTTGTCGAAGGAAATAGCACAAAAAGGTGCTTTTGGTGTCCTCTTAAATGAAATAAAAAACTTAAACAAATACCATTAAATTGAGAATGATTTGGAGTTCATAAATCCTCAAAATAGGAGAAAAAAGAAGCAAAACGAAGCAAATTTAATCCAAAACAAAGTGACCAATGGACACAAAATCTGCAGCAAAGACTGCGCGCGCCTTGCCAGAGATTCAACATAGAAAGGTGTTTTTGACATCGAAATGAAACAAATAAAAACTTGAATCAAAGACCACTACAAAGAGCATAATCTCCACTCCACAAAAGTCCAAAAAGAGCGAAAAAAGAATTAAAAGAAGGTCCATTTTGCCGAAAACAAAGTCATCTTTGGATGTGAGATCTGCAGCAAAGACTGCGCGCCGCTAGCCGAGTACATGACACAAAAAGACGATTTTCATGTCGAAATAAAGCGAATAAAAGATTAAAACAAACACCATTAAATAGAGAACAACCTGGACTTTAAAAGGATCCAAAAACGAAGGGAAAAGAGCAAAAAAAGACGCAGCTTTACCCAAAACAAAGTCGTCTTTGGAGATGAGATCTGCAGCGAACACTGCACGCCCCTTGCCCGGGACCTTCGCCAGACGCACATTCGCGTGGTGGTTTTGGCGAAGACAATAAATGTATAGCAAACGCCGCTGAGGGCCCGAGACCAGCGAAAAGGCCCGCCTGCAAACCCTAAACCCTAAACCCTAAACCCTAGACCCTCGCAAACCCTAAACCCTGGCCCGCCTTCCCCACGCCCACACTACCACGCGCTACGCCCTAGCCAATAAGTGTATAGCAAACGCCGCTGAGGGCCCGAGACCAGCGAAAAGGCCCGCCTGCAAACCCTAAACCCTAAACCCTAAACCCTAGACCCTCGCAAACCCTAAACCCTGGCCCGCCTTCCCCACGCCCACACTACCACGCGCTACGCCCTAGCCAATAAGTGTATAGCAAACGCCGCCGAGGGCCCGAGACCAGCGAAAAGGCCCGCCTGCAAACCCTAAACCCTAAACCCTAAACCCTAAACCCTCGCAAACCCTAAACGCTAATCAGCCCTTCCCGAGCACCCAGGTGGTGGACTTCTACCTCGACAAACCCCTACTAAACCCTAAGTAAACCCTAAATACAAGCATTTTGACGCTGAGAGATTAAAGAAAGCGCCCTCCTGCAAACGCTAAACCCTAAACCCTAAACCAAAAAGTAAAGGGCACAGGTAGCAGCACCTGTGTAAACCCTTGAAAATAAATAAATCCTCGCAAATGCTGGAGGAAGTGGAAAACTATAAAACCAAAACCACAAACCCCCTCTGTAAACCCTGGAACCTCTAAACCCTCGAAAACCCTCAGAAACACCCCGTGCAGCGAATAGACTGTCTACAATCCAGTGTTTAGGGTTTAGGGTTTAGTGTTTAGGGTTCAGCGTTTAGCAATTAGAAGCTCGGACTTCCGGGCGCAGAGCCCTCGGTCGAACCCGGCAGGTGAATTCTCTCGAGGCGACTCAGGGTTTAGGGTTTAGGGTTTAGGGTTTCGGACTTGAAGAGTCCCGTTTCGCGGTCGATGAAGGCGTCGACGAGGGCGTCGCCGTCGCCGTCAGGAACTCCTTGCATGCGGGTTTTTTTGTTTTGTTTCAAAACTTCTTTTAATTGTTCTTTTCTCTTTTTCAGTTTTTCACTTCTTCTCAAAAACTCCGCCTGCATGAACTCGAAGAAGCGGTTGGCCTCGTGCTGCCTGCGCAGCTGCAGCTGCTGCGCGGCGCGCGCGCGCTTCCCCGCGCGCTCGCCGCCGCTGCTGCTGCTGCTGCTGCTGCTGCTGCTGCTGCTGCACTGCCGCCGCCGCTTCAACGCAGACACGCAAGACGGACACAAAGCTTGAAGTGCTGCTTCCACGCAGCCCCCCTTGTCGAAGCGGCTCAAGTTCCAGTACAAGTTCGTTGCGTTCTGCGCCAGGTTTATCGCCGAGAAGTCCAAGGGCCTGCGTCCACACGCAACTCCCGCTGCTGCTGCTGCTGCTGCTGCTGCTGCTGCTGCTGCTGCGGGGGGTGCTGCGCGGGATGGTGTGGGTGGTGCTGTGCGTGCTGGGAAGGGGGGTATGGGCTGGTGCGCTCCAGCTAGCTGGCTAGCTAGCTGGCTAGCTAGCTAGCTGGCTAGCTAGCTGGTGATTCATCGAGCTAGCTACCGGCTGATGCAGCTAGCTAGCTATGGATCGACCAGTCTCTCTGTCCGTCCCGCTAGCTGGCTGTCTACCCATCCAGCTACCCAACCCAGCCAGCTAGCTAGTCAACTAGCTAGCTAGCTAGCCAGCTAGCTAGCTGCCCGTCCAGCTCCACAAGGCTCCCCAGAGCCCTCGCCAGCTAGCTACAGCTAGCCGCACAGCTATCTGCCCGTAAACTACCAGCCACCTCTCCGCCCAGCTCCCAGCT
>NW_013545731.1:0-6193 GCF_000499545.2 Eimeria tenella
AGAGGGAGCATTAGCTGCAGCGCACGCTGATGCAGAGGCAGCAGCAGCAGCAGCAACAGCGGATGTAGCTGCAGCAGGTAATAACAGCGATTCGCCGTTAGTAACCGAGCAAGCAGCATCAGCAGCACTGTCCCTGGCAGCAGCCGCAACAGCAGCAGCAGCGGAAATAGCAGAAGCAGCGGAGAAAGCAGCTGCAGAAGCAGCAGCAGAAGCAGCAGAAGAAGCAGCAGCAGAAGCAGCAGAAGAAGCAGCAGCAGAAGCAGCAGCAGAGGCAGCAGCAGAAGCAGCCTCAGCAGCTGCGTTCACAACGCCAGCAAACGCTGAAGACCAACCACATGAAGAAGCAAAAGAAGCAGCTGCAGCAGCAGCAGCAGCAGAAGAACCTGCTGCAGCTGTTTCTGATGCAGAGGATGCAGCAACGAACACAGATCTCGAATCAGCACCGGAAGAAAACGACGAAATCCTTAAAGCAACAGCAGCAGCAGCAGCAGCAGCGCCAGCAGCAGAGGCGGCAGCAGGTGGGGCCCAGGCAGCAGCAGAAACCCCAGACGCAACAGATACAGAAGAGCAGGAAGCAAATGAAGCACACGCAGCAGCAGCAGCAGAAGCAGAAGCAGTTTCGCTGCCAGTTGACACGCCTGAAACATCGCCACCCACAGCAGCAGCAGCAGCACCTGCTGCTGCTGTTGCAGCTGCTGCCGCAACAGCTGCAACAGAAACCCAAGACGAGCAAAACCTAGCTGAGAAATCCGCAGCTGCAGCAGCAGCATCTGGAGCAGCAGAAGCAGCAGCAGCAGCATCGGCAGCAGCAGCCGCAGCAATAAAAAGTGGAGTGGTGAATGCGACTAGAAGGGCAACGGCCCTTAAAGGGGAAGCAGCAGCAGCCACTGCAGCAGCAGGAGCTGCAGCAGCAGCAGCAGCTGCCGCTGCTGCTGCTGCCGATGTGCAAGCTGTAGCAGCATCCGCAGCAGCAGCAAAAGCAAAGGCCTCAAAGGACGAAGCAATCAACATAGCAGCTGCAGCGGAAGCAACTGCAGCAGAGGCAGCAGCAACTATTGTACAGAGGGAAGCAGCAGCAACAGCAGTCACGGCAGCAGCAGCAGCAGTTGAAAAGTGCAGTCGTACCGCAAGCATTACAGCAGCAGAAGCTGCTGCTGCAGCTGCCAAGGCAGCAGCTGCAGCAGCAGCTGCTGCTGCAGCAAAGGCGAGACAGGCAGAGACAGAAGCAATTGATATAGCTGCTACCGCAGAAGCAACAGCAGCAGCTGCTGAAGAAGATGCCACTGCAGCAACTGCACCGACTGCAGCAACAGCAGCAGCAGCAGCAGCAGCTGAAGCAATACCCTTAGAGGCCAGAGAGGCAGCAGCAGAAAGGCAGCAAGCAGCAGCAGATGACGAAGCTGCAGATGCCCTCGCAGAAGCAGCAGAAGCAGCAAATGCAAAAGCAGCAGAGGCAGCAGAAGTAGCATTAGCAGCAAGTGCTGCAGCACAGGCAGCCGCAGCAACAGCTATAGCGGCAAATGATGAGGCAGCTGTGAATGAAGCAGCAGAAGAGGCTGCTGCTGAAGCGGATGCTGCTTCTGCTGCTGCAGCAACAGAAGCAGAAACATCACAGGCTGATGGATCTGAATGCCTAAGTGCAGCAGAGGAGGCAGAAAAAGAGCCGACAGCAGCAGCAGCAGCAGCAGCAGCAGCAGAAGCAGAAGCAACGGCGGATGTACCTACTGAAGGTACAGTGGCGCATCTGATGCCGGAAGAATCAGAGAGTAATGAGCAAGAGCGAACTGCTGCTGCAGCAGCAGCAGCAGCAGCAGCAGCAGCAGCAGACGCAGAAGCAGCAGCAGAAGCAGAAGCAACAGCAGATGTGCCTGCTGAAGGTACAATGGCGCACCTTATGCCACAAGGAACAGAGAGGACTGATCAGGAACGAACTGCAGCAGCAGCAGCAGCAGCAGAAACAGAAGCAGCGGCAAGGGCATCTGCTGCTGACGCTGCAGCAACAGCAGCAGATGCTGCAGGCGCTGAGACAGAAGATGCAGATCCGCAGGAAAATGGCTCAGTTGACTCCGCAGTTGCTGCAGCAGCAGCAGCAGCAACGAACAGTAGGCCTGGAGATGAAGAGGAAGCGGCAGAGTTAACAGCAGAAGCAGCAGAAGCAAGAGCAGCATTAGCAGAAGCAGCAGAAGCAAGAGCAGCAGCAGTAGAAGCAGCAGAAGCAGCAGAAGCAACAGCAGCAGCAGTAGAAGCAGCAGAAGCAGAAGAAGCAGAATCAGAAGCAGCAGAGGCAACAGAATCAACAGAATCAGAAGCAGCAGAGGCAGGAGCAGCAACAGAAGCAGCAGGAGCGGAGGAAGCAGCAGAAGCAACAGAAGCAGCAGAAGCAGCAGAGGCAGCAGAAGCAACAGCAGCTGCACGAGCAACAGAAGCAGCAATCGCACAAGAAGCAGCAGAAGCAGCAGAAGCAGCGGAAGCAGCAGAAATAGTGGAAGAAGCAAAAGCAGCGGAACTCACGGGAGCAGCAGAAGCAGAAGCAGCAGCAGCGACAGCAGCAGCAGCAGCAGAAAAAGGTCAAAGAGCAGCAGAGACTGTACCCGACAACAGAGAAGCCGAAGCAAGGGCAGCAGCAGCACCAGTGGCAAGAGCATCAACATCAGCAGCAGCAAAAACAGCAGAGAAGTTAGCAGCAGCAGCAGCTGCTGCTGCTGCTGCAGCAATGGCCGCAGCAGATGTGCGCCTGCGTGAAGCGGGAAAAGCCCAAAAAGAGAAGGACGAAACAGCAGCTGTCGCACCAGCAGCAGCAACGGGACCAACGGCAGCAGCAACAGTAACAGCAGCAACAGCCGCAACAGCAGCAACAGCAGCAGCAGCAGCAACAGCAACAACAGCAGCAACAGCAGCAGCAACAGCAGCAGCAACAGCAGCAACAGAGCCAAGTCAAAATGGGGAAGAAAGCCTGTCCTCTGTGCTCTCTGTGGAGGAGACGATCAAGCGTGGAGACAGTGCAGCAGAAGCAGCAGCAGCAGCAGCAACAGCAGCAGCAACAGCACCGGACCAAGCAGCTTCAGCAGCAGAAGCTGTTGAGGCAAGCTTGCGGCTGGTATCTTCTGCTGCTGAAGCAACTATTGGAGCTCGGCGGCGGGTCTCAGAGGCAGCAGCACGTGCTGCTGCATGTGCTGCTGCTGCTGCTGATAAGTTCAGGGAGACAGCAACAGCAGCGCAGCAATGCAAGATCACGGAGCAGCGCTGTGCTGCTGCAGAAAGGGCCGCAGCAACTGCTGCAGAACAGACAGCAGCTGCAGCAGAGGAATCTGCTGCGCTGCTGCTGCAAACCACAGAAACTGAGGGCAAGATGCAGCAGCTTGCTGCAGCTGCTGCTGCTTCGCTTCGGGAGGCTGAAGAAGCAGCAGTTGCTGCAGGCGCTGCAGCAACAGATGCGCAGCAGCAGCAGCAGCAGACGCATGCATGCAAAGAAGCAGCAGAGGCGGCAGCAAAGGGCGCCGGCGATGCTGCTGCAGAAGCTTCTCGTTTGCTGGAAGAGACGCAGCAGCAACAAAGTGCTGCAGCTGCAGCAGTGAAGGAGGTACAGGCAGCGGCTGCAGCAGCAGCTGCAGCAGCAACAGCAGCAAGAGCTTCAGCAGCAGCAGCAGCTAAGCAGGAGGAGGCGCTGCTAAAGGAGATTGCTTCATCAGCAGCAGCTGCTGCTGCAGAGGTGCAACAGCATGCAGCTTCTGCCCGTCAGCACGCGGAGTCTGCAGCAGCAGCAGAGTCCGCTGCAGCAGCTGCAGCAGCAGCAAAAGAAGCTGCTAATACTGTTGCGCTGCGGCTGCAGCAAACAAAAGATGATGCCATTGCAATTCAAGCTAAATCCGCGGAGACGCAGGAAGCAGCAGCTGCTGCTTCCACTTCTGCTGCTGCAGCAGCGCAGCACTTAAGAGTCTGTGCTGCTGCGGCTCAGCGCTCGCAGCGCTTTGAAAAGGATGCTGCTGCTGCTGCTGCTGCGGCAGAGCAGCAACAGCAGAATGCAGCAGCAGCAGCAAATGACATCGAAACGCACAGACAGCAGGCTGCTGCTCACTCTGCAGCAGCAGAGAAGCACTTGAGCAGTGCTGCTGCCGGGGCAGAAGCTGCTACGCAGCATGTAGCAGCAGCAGCAGCAGCTGCTGCTGCTGCTGCTGGGAAGTGCCAGCAAGCTGAGGAATCGCAGGAGCTGGCTAAGACAGCAGCAGCAGCAGCGCAGGAAGCGCTTGATGCTGCCAAGGAGCTTGTGTCTGCCGTTGAGCAGCAGCATGCTGCTGCAGTTGCTGCTGCTGCTGCTGCTGCTGCTGCAGCAAGAGCCACGCAGCAGCAAGAGGAGTACATCAGCTCAGCGGCTGCAGCAGCTGCAGAAGCAGCAGCGCAGCTGCAGCAGCAAGCCAAGAGAGGCGCGGAAGCAAAGTGGGTGTCTGCTACCTCTGCTAAAATGGAGTCCCAAAAAGCAGCAGCAGAAGCTGCTGCTGGAGCCGCTGCTGCGCAGCAGCAGCAGCAGGCGGTGGAAGCAGCAGATGCAGCGAAGAAGACAGAAGAGGCAGCTAAGCAAGGAGATGCTGGCGGTGCAGCTGCTGCTGCAGCTGCTGCTGCACTTAGTACGGGGCAACTTGCTTCTACCGATGCTGCTGCTGCTGCTGCTGCTGAAGGAGGTCAACAGGGACTGGACATGGAGGAGAGTCTAGCAGCAGCAGCAGCAGTTGCCGCCACTGCTGCTCAAACGCAGCAGCACCGAGAAGCAGCTGCAGCACATGCTGAAGCAGCACAAAAGTACAAGGAGACAGCAGCACACACAGCAGCAGAGCTGCAGCAGCAAGTTCAGGAGGCAGCAGCAGAAATACGCGAGTGGGAGTCCGCAGCTGCTGCTGAAGTGCAGGCCCTGAAGGAAGCAACAACGGCTGCTGCTGCTGCCGCTGCTGCTGCTGCACAACAACAGCAGCAAGCGATTGAAGCAGCAGACCGTGCTAATAAAGCAGCTGCTGCAGCACAGGAGGCTGCTGCAGCTGTCGCTGGGTCTGCAGCCGACATGGAGCAGCAACGTCTTGCGGCAAAAGCAGCAGCTGCTCCTGCTGCTTCTGCCGCTGCGGTGGCTGCTGCTGCTGCAGGCACTGCAGACGCTGCCGATGAAGAGAAAAGGGAGAAGCAGCTGCAGCAGCTGCAGCAGCTGCAGCAGCTTGCTGTTGAGGCAGCCGCAGCTGCAGCAGACACGCAGCAGCAAAGGGCCACAGCAGAGTCCGATGCAGCAGCAGCCCAGCAGCACAAGGAAGCAGCAGCAGAATGTGCTGCTGCAGCAGAATCTGCAGCCATGAGGTGTATGGCCACTGCAGCACAGCTGCGAAGGCTAATTGACGGAGCAGCAGCAGCTGCTGCTTCCGACAGGCTGCTGCTGCAGCGGTCTTTCAAAGCAGCAGTAGCAGCTGCAGCACAGTCGCAGCAGCAGGTGGAGGCGATTCGCGCAGCAGCAGCAGCAGCAGCAGCAGAAGTCATCAGCCACAGAAATGCCTCAGCTGCAGCACAGGAGGAGGCTCTGACTGCAGCGGCAACAGCAGCAGACGCAGCGGCTGCTGCTGCTGCTGCTGCTGGTGCGGTCCAGACAGCAGGCCGCATAGCGTCGCGAGGAGCAGCAGCAGCAACTGTTGCTGCTGCTGCTTCTCTCGATGCCTCTGAGCAAGCTAAAGAATCCGCGGCCACAGCAGCAGCAACAGCAACAGCAGCAGCAAATGCAGCAGCAGCGGATGCGGAGCGCGACAAAAGCGCTTCCTGCGCAGCAGCAATGGAGGCAGCAGAAGCAGCAGCAGCTGCTGCTGCAGAGAGAGCCTCTGCAGCCGAGGCAGCAGCAGCAGCAGCAGCAGCACAGGCAGCCAGAAGCGAAGAGGCCTGCGTTACTGCAGCACAAGGGGCCCTTGCCTCTGTTGCGGCGGCAGAAACAGCAGTAAGAGCTGAAAGGGTAGCAGCAGAATACAGCAGCACTGCTGTTGCAGCAGCAGGCCTCAGCACTAGGGGGCCCCTGACAATGCAGTCCAGCAGGGGGCCCCCAACGGTGGGGGGCCCCCTAGGGGGCCCCCCCGAAGAGGCAGCAGCTTACAGGGGGCCCCCAACAGAGAAGTTCTTGTTGGGTGACGATGAGCCTAGCAGCAGCGTGCAAGAACCATTTGCTGCTGCTGCTGCT
>NW_013545732.1:0-5972 GCF_000499545.2 Eimeria tenella
GCTGTCAGTAGAACATTGGTGCTGGACGGCAATGAAGATGAGATTCAGGGAGCTGTTGAATCTTTTATTCGCCTATTGTCACCGCCATCCGTACTGGCGGCAATGCTGCGTCGTCTTGCTCTGAGGGTCATTCGTGAAGCAAAGAAAACTTCCGCCTGGTTGATGAGATCGGCGTCGTGTTTCTGCTGCTAGTCTGGAAGTGTCGCTGTGTAGCCGGATTGCACGAGAGCGGTTAAGGGATTTGTGGTCCTACCTTGCAGGAAGTGAGGGGAACTTGGAGGGAGGGTGAGGTAGAGCACGATGCGTGCGTGGCACATGATAATTCCATCATCGCGCTACCGACGTTGTGTCTGAGTGTTGTGGATTGGCCTAGCTGAGTCGTGTTTTCGTGGCGGCTTGGAAAGAGCTACTGTATATTTGCCCGTTTAATTTTGCGCCAATGTACATTTGTGACGGTGCTGAGGACTGTGAGCAGCTGCTACATCTAGCTAGTGAGCTGCATACACGTTCTTATGAGAGACACAGTGAAAATGTGTATTCCGACGTGCGAACAGCGATTTCTTTGCCGGAACATTAGGCAGTAGCCCTGGTGTTTCTGCGCCGGTGTTGTGAGGATTAGAAAGAATTTTGGTCCCAAGGAGTTGGTAGCTTGGAAGGTACGTTTGCTGCTGATACCATGAATGTTTCCTGTCTGAGCTGGCGGCCTGATTCTTGCTAGCTTAGCGTGCTGTTGCCTCACGGATGTCGCCAATCCAGACACTATTTCGTGCCCATGCCGATGCATTCGTGGCCTACAGTGGTGCTATGGAATGTACCGCGTCGCACGAATGGGGTTGACTGCTTCGGTGTTCTTCTTTTTCCCGCTTATAAGGCGGATGGTAGGAGCATGCTTCTCAGCTGGTCGGGAGCGCATACCAACCTTTTGACGAAATAATTTCCTCGCTCAATATCTTTTGCACACAAGGGAGTACGCTCTTTCCAAGAACGTTTCTTCATAGTTGCCTACCGTAAATGTATCAGTGCTGCGGACAAAGAGTTAGCCGAATAGCGCTGCAGTTACTTGTAGAGTGTAGAGAAGTTAATAAAACAGAAGAACTGTCCCGCATGTGTGCGCAAAACTGGGTAGTTCATTGGTTTCAACGAGATGCAGATGCGTTGCTTAGCAGAATTCACGCCAGGATCGACCCAATCTAGGAGGGCATGGGGCGGTGCAAAACGGGCCCTTTTTGATTGCCGTTGAATAACATTTTCTTGCATCATTCCCAAGAGGCATATCGTATGAGCGTGTGCTGGAGAATTGTTCAGCGTTGTGTTTTTTAGCGACGCCTTTCGGGCCGAGCAAGGCCTGAAGCCGAAATTCACGTAACATTTGAAGCTTAAAAGTGCGTGGGAAGTGGTCTTCATTTTGGTCAGAAGAGCACATGTCACCTGAATATTCGTTAGTGGCGAAGAAGAACGTGGAGTTACCCAGAATGATAGGTACGATTCTGTGCAAGTACACATAGTTGGATGATATGAAGGCGGTAGGTGACAGTCATAAAGATGAGACCTTAAAACGTCAGGGTCCCGTCAGGGTTCGCGAATCTGCGCTCGACACTGTGAGGTCCTCGTTGCTGTCTCCCGGCTTGACGCCTCATGCGTATGAGGCTTCCGTGAATTTGATGCTCTTGAAGGGTTCGCAACGCAGTTGCAAGTAGGGTGCGGTTTTTCTTCGAGACGCACAGTTTGTGTAGGAGCACAATTGTTTTGCATTCCTGCCATTGCAGCCCACACGCAGGTAGAGCGATCATGTCGTGAAGCTTGGCATTCATGACGTAATCTCCATCACACAGACCCTGGTTCCTAGTTTTGAGTCGGTGTATGTGATGCCGAGCTTTGCACTGTATCTGGAATACTTCTCAACGCAGACAAGCGCTAATGCGAAACTTGCATTTACTGACGGCGGGATGAGACGTTCTTCGGGAGGCGCAGACTGTGTGTGACAAGCAATGAGTTGCATACCTTGTGTTACCCTCATCACGGTAACTAGGTGAGCGCGTTTTCCCGATGTTAACAGTAAAGCGCAGCACAAAAGTGAACTGTCCCTGCGCAGTTCGATAAATGCGCGTGAAATGATTTGTGTGGAACACTTCTACGCTGGTTCTGCCTGAATACGCACTGGCGGTATACACCGTGCTTGGGCCAGGCACACGGCATGGACATCCGCCCTCCATGGCACGCGGCTGGATCGAGTTGCACCAAATTATTAATGCGTGATTGCTGCCTGTACTTGCTCGTTTATTCAAGATGTACGAGGGCAGCGATGGTTACTGCGTGCGGAGATCATCATGGCACGAGCTTTGTTCCCCTACTGTACTGCTTTACGAATATGCATGTGTGTTTACAGTGCTCTTTTAGCGTCGTGGAAAACACTTACCTTCTTTCGTCCCATGGAGAGGCACGTGACAATATATTGCTTACTCACTTGCTGCGTCATCGGAACGTCAGCAACACAAACATCAGCGGCAATGAGGCATAACCGTTTCCACAAAACAGGAGTCGCTTCATTGTTACTCACGCGTGGACACGGTCTAGCCCACGTCTTTGAGCACACTTCAGTACAGTTATCTGGCGCGTTGAGCACTTCGATGCTTGTTCTTTTGGGGATTTTATTTGGCGTTTGCAGTTTTGTAGGATGTTCGCCGTGCAAAACTGCCGCTCGATGGCGGCGAATTGAGACTTGGGTTCAAATCTTTTGAACGACTCACCGGAGTCGTCACATATATTTGCCCAAGAAGGCATAGCACTAGAGGTATGTATCCTTCGAACCATTCGGCGTTAGTTAGGGCGGTTCTATGTTGTTGAGTGCGTCCATGTGCTGTGCCTGTCTCAGTAGCCCCAACAGCTGCCTTCATCTTGTTCTTTTGTTGGTGTTTAGAATTACTCCCACAGGGCGAGAGCTTCCGCAGTGCGTACTGAAATGCGAGAGGACCTCCGTTCTTGTTGAGACCCATTTTCATTAATCTGCCTTGCTTCCGTGCCGTCCAGGCTGTACGTGGCATGTGAAGCCTGGCGACGGAACGCGTGTTTCTGAAGACTTCTGGAGCATGATGCTCTGTTGTGTTGGTTTTCGAAGCTCGATTTCACCTTTTACGTTCTTCCGTTCGCGAAGAAGAAGCATGCTTCTGGTTGTTAAATGCGGGGACGTTTCCAGTGGCTGATGCAACTGTTTATGCCAATTTCAGGGTTCAAGGGCCTTTAAACCGAGCACTGAGCGGTTTCATCGTTTCTTTTTCGTGTAAGGATCCATCTAGTGCCTCGTGCGCCAAGCTCAAACCCTGTCTAAAGTTCTGTGGTGCGCGGCATTGTTTGCATTGCCTGTATTGGGTGGGAAAGGTCTGTTTGTGCTACTTTGCGGTTGGCTTTTTGCGTATTGCCGAGGCCGGTAAACCAGCAGATGTAGGCTTTAGGTTTGTACCGCTGCTTTGTTTAGAGCCTGTCGAGTGCTGGGTTTCTGTGAGGACCCGCAACATTTATTCCGGTCTGCTGCTCACACCCAGTTGTTGAGGAGGCTCTGGTTGTTTTTCGAAAAGTCTATTTATTAGCCAACGTGCAGTGTATGCGTCACGAATGCCATAACTCGTTGGCCTGCCAAACCTATAAGAGAACGGACGTCACCTATTAGCGCAGTCTTGGGAATTACCCCAAAACATGATTCAGTCTGTTGAATGTTTATGTCTGCTTGCCGATCTTTGAATCTAGTTGTCAAGTGCATGCTAGCCATGGTGTTAGGAGCAACAGCCTACTGTTGGTGGTCGTAAGGGCGACGCCACCTATGCTTCTTCGTGTTTTTTGATAGCTGTAGAATCATGGCTTCAGGAGGCGCTGTATATGAATATGAGGGTTCGAGATATTTGTTGCGCGCCGAAATGCAGGCTGTAAGTAGAACAAGATTATTGTCCATGCTGTGTTTTGCTTTTTAAGGCATTCGAGGGAGGTCGGCATTCACACTGTGGGTATCTGTGCTGCGCCACTTTTGACTTTGTTTTCCTGGCTGTGTTGTTTACCGCAGGGCTCAGTTTTTTGTGCACTCGGGTGTTTCGGTGTTCATTGCTAGGTCGTCGTCTTATTTAGGTAATAGCACGTAATTGTTCTCGAAATGAGAACGCTACGCTTTCGCGCTGCACTCCAGTGTAAAGTGGTAGAAACTGTGGTTTTGCAGACCATTACGCTAGGGACGTTGCTGCGAGTGCGTCTTCAGGTGATACTGTTTTGTTAATTGGTTAGGATGTTAAACAGTAGAACTCCGCCTTGATGGCGCGATGTGCATTAAGGACTGATCGTCATGTTTTTTAGTGTCTCTCAGCGATAGAGAACTCTCTCTTGGGAGTGGATTTTGCTGTGCATCTATGTTGTATTGTCCAGGGAGGTTCTTTTGAATGAAATGTAGAGCTGTCAACGACTGTCCGCTTGCAAGTTGAAATGTCCCTTGTAGGCAATGGGCGTTGCCCTGAAAGGCCTCATGAGAGCTATGCTGTATGCGCATGGCTGTGATTTCCATTTCTTTATTTGGGAGGTCCAACATTGAGAGTTTGCAGATTCTGAACGTTTGTGAATATGCATTGCTGCCATCGGCATGGTATATGTAGGAACTTTAGAAATATTTTTTGAACCTACATGCAGCCTGTCAGTTGCACAGAATATCTCCCCACGCATGTTTGGCATCTTCGTTCTTTGGTGGACAATCGGCGTTCGCCTTATAGATTGGCTGAGTGTTCTAGAATATGCGTTGCTTCCATTACACACGCTGCGCTGCGTGCGGTGGACAGAGATTTCTTTGCCGTGGTTGTCGCTGTTTCCACGTCCTTTGTCTACCGTGCGAAGTAGAGGCATTTTATGGTACTTGGGATTGACATTTTATTTTGATTGGGCTTGTGATGACCTGTTAAATGTATAGGAATTCGTTCTGAAGGCGCAGTGCACATTTGTACTATATTCAGGCCATCGTGCACAGGCTTTCGAGTGCTATCCGTTTGCTTGTATACTAGCATCGCGGTCCCAGTGTGGATTGATTTCACGATATCCAGGATGTGTGTAACACGTGAAATACTGGACAAAGAAGTGTGGTTTATGAGCTTATGTTACGCTTCGATTAAGCAGTCGAACTATTGCCGTCCGGTCCAGCTCTGAAGTAGCTGTCCTCCCGATGCAGGCCAGCGGCTACAGCGCTACGATTCGACAGAATGCCCGGTAAACAGTGAGTTGGCAGCAACACGTCAGCATTTCACTTAACAGCTGTTATTCCACAGATGCCGCATTGCTCCAACAAAACACCGGAGCTCTTGTTGTCGTGTGCAGTTTCGAGGGAGGTGCTCACTGTGAACTTTGACTAACGGTCATAGCAGCAGTTATTTTCGTCTCGCATTGTGCAGGACGTACGTAATAAGGGGAAATTTGGATATAACCATTTTTAACATCCAGTGGCTGATTCGTGCTTTGCCTTTGGAAGCCTTACGCTACTCCCAGCTAGCATGTGATGATATCCACTACATGGCTTGGAAAGGGTCTTTGTTAGTGGCCAACTAGGAGGATGATGGCACTAACGAAAGCACGGAGATTGCCCTGTAGCCGGACGCTGACAGTCTACAGATATCATTTTGTGGCTTTGGTGGTATTGATCAAGAAGCGATTCTTAGCTGTGCTAAATGTGTGCTTAGCTGTACCGGCATGCTTTGCTTTGGCGATTCACAGCCAAGTTGATGTATGCGGTGGTGGTGATGCTCGTCAAGAAGTGATTTTCGTTTGTGATAAATGCTTATGTGGCGGCTCCTAAATGCTCTGCTTCGGCAACTGGCAATCTGCGAGGCATTTGAAGTGTTTCGTAGGGCGATTTGTGCTTTCTGCTGCCACAAGGTGAAGGTTGGAATTCATTTGTGTGATCTGCAGAACGTTTCAGTAGCATTGAGCCACACTCTGGAATGTGCAGACTGACG
>NW_013545733.1:0-6701 GCF_000499545.2 Eimeria tenella
TGCTGCTGCTGCTGCTGCTGCTGCTGTTGGTCTTACTGCAGCTGCTGGTCGTACTGCTGGTGTTGGTTTCATTGCTGGTGTTGCGCCTGGTCTGCGTGCGGGTCCGTGTGCTGCTGCTGCTGCTTGCTACCTGCTGCTGCTGCACGCAATCTGCTGCTGCTGCTGCTGCTGCTGCAGGCGCTGGGGGACACGGACTACCGCGTGCGGTTTGCTGCCTGCCAATGCCTGGGCCAGCTGGCCCTCGACCACGCCCCCACAGTGCAGCACGAGTACACTCACGAGCTGCTGGACCCTCTAGTCCGCTGCTTCTCCGACCCGGTCAGTCTCCCCCTGGCTAGCTAGCTAGGTAGCTAGCTGGCTGCCAGGCTGGCTCCCAGCTAGCTACCCAGCCAGCTACCCAGCTAGCTCCCCTCCAGCTGAGCTAGCTAGGCGGGTTGTCAGCTAGCTGATGCGTTCCTCTGCCAGCTGGCTCAGTTGGATGGCAGCCTACATGTCTAGCTAGCTAGCTAGGTAGCTAGCTAGCTAGGTGGCTAGCTGGCTAGCAGCTGAGCGGTGCTTGCGGCTGTTTGCAGACCCCGCGGGTGCGGAGTCACGCCTGCGCGGCCTTTGTGAACTTCGCGGAGGAGTTGGAAAAGAAAGAAATGAAAAAAGTGCTTCCTGCAGTTATGCCCAAAGTGCTGGAGCTAGCTGACACCTCTTCCCGTGAGCGCTGAGCCGCAGCCACGCTAGCCAGACGCGCAGCAGCGGCCACACTGCAGCACGAGCAGCAGCAGGAACTGCAGCAGCAGCACCAGCAGCACCAGCAGTAGCGCCCGCAGCAGCGCAGCAGCAGTGACAACTGCAGCAGTACCAGCAGCAGTAGCAGTAGCACCTGCAGCAGTAGCATCAACAGCAGCAGCAGCGGTAGCAACTGCGGCAGTACCAGCAGCAGTAGCAGCAGCAGCAACTGCAGCAGTAGCATCAACAACAGCAGCAGCAGTAGCAACTGCAGTAGTATCACCAGCAGTAGCAGCAGCAGCACCTGCAGCAGTAGCATCAACAGCTGCAGCAGCAGCAGCAGCAGCAGGTTTGGTGTGTGTGGGGGGCGTGCAGCGCTGCTGGTGCGGCAGCACGCAATAACTTGCATAGCAGTGGTGGCTGGAGTGCTGGAGAGCGACTTCAAAGTTTACTACTCTTCAGTGCTGCCGGCGCTGCTGCAGCTAATAAGCCAAACGGGCCCGCAGCCCAGCAGCCACAGAGAGGCGGCGCTGCTCAGCAGCCTCAGGTGCAAGGCCATCGAGGCCGCCTCCATCGTGGGCTACAGCGTCGGTAGGGTTTAGGGTTTAGGGTTTGGGGGATGCGGGAGCTAGAGGTAGAGAGTGGAGTCAGCTGCAGCGAGGGCATTGACAGGAATGAGCCAAGCAAATCCAGTAAAGCTCGCGGCACCTGCACCTGCTGCTGCTGCTGCTGCTGCTGGTGGCTGCAGGGAAGAGCGTGTTTGCGCCGGACAGCAGGGTGGTGATGGAGCAGCTATTGCAACTGTTCCGTACGACGGAGTCTTCTCTGGTGGCTGCGAACAGCGCAAGCAGCAGCAGCAGCAGCAGCAGCAGCAGCGGGGAGGAGGCGGAAGAAACGGAAACTTTGCGGGAATACCTCGCAGAGGCCCTCGCTAGACTCTGCAGAGTCTTAGAAGCAGATTTCATTCCTTACTTGGGGCAGCTGCTGCCGCAGCTCTTCGCCGTTTTGGCGCTGCAGCCCCGCGAGCTGCAGCCCGACGAGCTGGCCCGCGCCCAGGAGGACCCCGCCTTTGAGGTGCGCTTCTTCAGCACTTTGCTGCTGCTGCTTTTCAAGTTTTGCTGCTGCTCTTCCCCCCCTTTCAGCTTCTTTTTGGGCTTCTGCTGCTGCTTCACGCGCCTCGTCAGCCTCTTTTCAAGTTTTGCTGCTGCTCTCTAGTTTCGTTTTAAGTTTTGCTGCTGCTTCCTGCGCCCTCCTACCTTCTCCCCGTTGTCCGCTGCTGCTCTGTTGTAACTTCTTTTCTGGCTTTTGGTGTTGTTTTGCGTGCTTTTACAACTTGTTTCAAACACAATCCGTCTTCAAAATTTGCTGCTGCCCTTCGCACTTTGTCACCTTTTCAAGTTTTCCCTCTGCGTTTCACGCTTGTTTCACTTTTTTTGTGCGAATTCATTCAAACACATACGGATTTGAAGAAAGGCAGCAGCGAGGGCATCAGAAAGCCTCTTTTTTCTGGGTTTATGGAGTGCACTTTGCCTCTTTGTGATTGAATTTGTATTTGAGCGTTTAGATGCATTTAAATGCGCCGTAATGGATTCAAAAATGTACTTTGGCGCTTTTCAGGACATGACTTATGTGATGCTGGATGAGACAAAAAGTGTGGGGCTGCGGACTTCGCTGCTGGAGGAACAAGAGCGGGCTTTGGAGCTGCTGCAGACGGTGCTGTCAGTGCTGGCGCAGCCGTTAGCTGCTGCTGCTGCAGTGCCAGAGACTGCGGAGGAAGTGCGGGGGCTGCTGCTGCAGACCGCACAAACCATTGGTCCATTGCTGGGCCACATGCTTTCGGAAGCGGTCAAGGAAAGGGCCCTGGAAGCAACTGCTTCGCTGTTGGAGGTCCTGGCCCTTTGCCCGCAGCACAGCAGCATCAGGCGCCAGCTGCTGCTGGAGACTCTGCGAGACGTTTTTGCTTCCCTTGCAGACACAGACACTGACGCAGAAGCAGCACAAACCCAAGTTGCTGCTCTTTCCCGCTGCATCGACGCAGCAGCAGGCGGCATCCTCAGCCCTCTAGAGGTCGGCAGAAGACCCACTGCTGCTGCTGCTGCTGTTCTGCACCACTGGTCACTTTTGTGCCCCTCTTCTGCAGCTCTCTTCACAGCGAATCCGGCTGCTGCTGCTGTTGTTGGTGCTGCTGCTGCTCCTGTCTTCGCCTCATTTCTGTGTCCGTGAATTCCCTGTTTGCCTTTCCCCCCTTCTACTTGCGTGGCCCGAGTCTTCTCTTTCTGCTCCTTGTGGCAGTCTAGCTGCTGCGTCTGTGCTCTTTCTCGCCTGTGCAGCAGCAGCAGCAGGGTGTGCAGTGCTTCTGTGTTGCTGTAGGTGGCTGAGGAGGTGCACAAGGCGATGGAGCTACTGCGCAAGAGTGGCGAGAGGAGGCAGCAACTGGCAGCTTCGCGACAGGCGGAGGCAGAGACCGAAGACGAAGAGCTATCAGACGAAGTCGAGGACGAGGAGACTGTGGGTTTGCTGCTGCTGCTGCTGCTGCTGGTGTTGCTGCTGCTGGTGATGGTCTGTGTACGGGTTTGACACCTCCGGTTGCGATCAAGCCACAAACATGACGCTGCCACGTGCGCTGCTGCGTCTGCGGCATCTGCCACCGGCGCACCTGCTGCTGTCGCTGCTGCTACTGCTGCTGCTGCTGCAGGAGAGGAACTTGTGCTCGTCGTTGGTGGAGTTGGTGGGGTCGCTGATGCGGAGCCACCCCGCGGAGTTCCTGGGGGGCCCTGCAATAGAGTCGGCTTTGGGTTTTGCTGAGGGTCTTCTGGGGCCCAACGCATGCAACGACGACAAGGCTGTGGGGCTGTTTGTTTGCTGCGACATTCTACAGCACCTCAAGGTACTCGTTTAGGGCCTTGAAGCCTTATAGAGGCCCTCATTAAGGGCATCTAGAGCCTTAGATAGTGTTATGGCATTTTATGCTTTATAGGGGGCCTTGTTAAGGATATTTAGACCTTTTTTAGAAGTCAGTTTTAAATCCATTTGGTGCCTTGTAGGAGATTTAGCTAATTGTATCTTTCAGCCTATAGGGGTCTTGATAGCGGCATCTGCAACATCTTGGAGGCCCCTAGGGGCCCCCTCGTGGCCTTCGTGGGGCTCTTGGGGGCCTCTAGGGGCGCTCTGCAGAAGCTGCTGATGCAGCAACAGTGCAGTGCATTTTACTTTTGCGAATTATGGTTTGGGGTTTAGGGTTTAGGGTTTTTAGTGTGGTGGTTTGTGGCTGCGCAGGAGGGGTCCATTGGGCTCTGGCCGCGGTTTCTGCCGCAATTGTTGGAGTGCCTTTTGAGTGAAGACCAGCGGGTGGTTCAGGCTGCTGCCTACGGGGTGCAGCAAGCAGCAAAGGTTGAGGGGTTTGCTGCCTTTGCTGCTGCTGCTGCCAGAAATCTGCTGCTAGTCATGGACAAGGGCAAGGGCAAGCGCGGAAAAACATGCACTGTAAGCGGCTGCTGCATGCACTGCTGCTGCTGCTGCTGCTGCTGCTGGCACGCATGTCGCGTGCAGCAGAAGAAGGTTGCTGCAGCTACGCAATAGGAGAGGTTGGCCGTTGGCTGCTGCAGCAGCATGCGAGGTGCCCGTGCTCCGGGCGCGTCTCCTACTGATGCTGCTGCTTCTGCTGCTGCTCTTGCTGCTGCTGCTGCAGGCAGCAGTGGACAATGCCGTCGCCGCCCTTGGGGACCTCGTGGAGTACCAGGCAGCAGCTCTTGGGGAAGACACAGAACGCCTGACAGCAACTTGGTTGAGTTCGCTGCCTCTGAAGCAAGACGCAACAGAGGGCCTCCGCGTGCACAAGCAGCTTCTCGAAGCACTCAAGAGGGTACGAAGTCCCGTTGCTGCTGCTGCTGCTGCTGCGGCAGCGGAGGGCAGCTTGCGGGGCCTTTGGAAACTACAGCTCGCTAGCACTTTTGCTGCACTGATCTTCACCGAAGTCGTGCGAGCGCCCCAGATGAGCACCTTCCGAGACTGCTGCACTGCAGCACAGCTGCACAGCTAGCTAGCCAGCTAGCCATCTAGCTAGCTAGCTGAGTGTTGGCAGTTGCTGAGCTGTTTGCTCTGCAGGACCGCAACGGCTTCTTCAGCGCGGAGCTGTCCCGCGTGGGCCACGCGCTGGGGGTGCTGGCTGGGGTTTATAAGACGGCGTTTGCCGATGGGGAGCTGGATAAAGAAACAGTGGCTCTTTTTGAAAAGGTGAATGCCTCTGGCGAGCCCGCGCCCCTTGAGCAGCTCGCCAAGGCCTTCACCCCCAAGCAAACCAAGAAACTCAGACGCATTCTTGAAGATGCAGCTACCCCGGCGTAGCTAGCTAGCTGCCAATGACAGCTAGCTACCCAGCTAGCTAGCTCGCCAGCTACTGAGCCCAGCTAGCTAGCTAGCTGGCTCGCTGGCTGGCGAGCCGTTCGCAGCTCCGTTTGTGCTGCGGCAGTAGAGCTGCTAGGCCTCCGCGGCGCCCCCCAGGCCTCTGGTTTTTCCCAGTAGCTGCTGCTGGGGGCGCCGCCGGAAGCAAAGTGGCAGCTGCGGAGCTGCGGATTCTTCTGTGTCTTCTTGTTGGCCCAGAGGCCAGACAACTGCGTCTTTAGTCCTGCACTTTGAGCGCATTTTAAGTACTTAAGCGGCTGCCACAACCTTATTTTATTCTGTTTCGTTGACTCTTTCTTCTTCACATCTTCACTACTGGAACTCACAAGAATGCACTAGTAATAACTAATATTTCCTTTTCGAGGCAGCTCTTCTCTGTAGGGCACGCAACCCGTCTGCAAAATGGCAAAAAATCAGAGGCACAGCTGCATGCGCATGCAGTTGCATGCGCAGTTAATTTGCTGCTGCCTCTTGTGTGGGGCTGAGCGGCTGGGGAGCTGCAGAGGGAGGCAGCAGCACTAGAGAGCAGCAGGTCAGCGATTGGGTGCACCTGCAGCAGCAACTGACACCGCTGCTCTTTGCTGCTGCTGCAGCCGCTGCCAACTCCAAGTCCACAAAGCGGAGTGAAGCCCCTCAGGCGCAGGCCACTCTTCAGGCACCAAGAGCTCTTGCTGTTGCTGCTAAACCCCAAACCCTAAACCCTTAACTCCAGCCCTAAACGACCTGCTGCTGCTGCCTATCGGCGTAGAAGCGAGGGAGCCGGGGCAGCAAAAGCATCCCTCCAGGGGGCCCCTGCTCAGCATTCCTAGGCATTCTGGAACTCTAGATTTGTTTACTACCAGTCCCCCAGCCCCCCTTTTCCTCTGCGAAATTCCCTAACTCTGGGTTCTTGATGCTTCCGATCCCTACCGTGCTGCTGCTGCTGCTGCTGCTGCAGCAGCAGGCAGCAGGCTGGTTATGTTCGCTGCAGCGGGAGACGCTGCAGTTATCTAGAGCTAAGCTGCAGGCCCATTCGGCTACTACAGCTGCGTGGCGAAAGGTAAGAAGCCGTTCGGGACTGAGGGGCCCCCTCTAGCTGCCAGTGCCTCCAGAGCCCGCAAGGGGGCCCCCTTCACCAGGGGGGCCCCCACAAGCACGCTGGACCCCACCAGCACGGGGGCCCCTCACCAGCAAGGGGGCCGCTCTACAGCAAGGGGCCCTCACGCTATGTGCCCTCCGCAAAGTCTGAGGGCCCCACTTTCGAGAAAAGTAAAACTGAAGTGCTAGGAGCTCTTTAGAGCCTTTCTGGGGCCCCTGTGGGGCCCCAGAAAGGCTCTAAAGCTGCAGCAGCAGCAAAATCCTTCGTTGCTGCTCATCAGCAAGGCTGGTGAGCAGCAAATAGACCCGCGGGGGGCCCTAGCCTGCTGCCTGCAGCATGACCCTTGCGGGCTTTATTGCCGGGGGCCCCGGGGCCCCCAGCTTCCCAGGGCCGCCTTCTCCTGCTTATGGCTGAGTCAAAAACTCTCTGCAGATCTTCAGCTTTGGGGGGCCCCGGTGGGCCCCCTTGCAGCACCTGTAGTGCTTTTCGGGGCCTCCGCTCTTGC
>NW_013545734.1:0-5954 GCF_000499545.2 Eimeria tenella
GGTGGGCCTTGGCGCTGAAATGACAGAAAGAAACACCTTTTGCTGCAGCTGGTCTGCTGCTGCTGCTGCTGCTGCTGCTGCTGGAAGTGCTGCCGCAGCGTCAGTTGTATAGACAACTGCGGGCCGCCATCAGCAGGGTCTAGGTCAGCAGCATACGAGGCACTGCTTGCTGCAGCAGCAGCAGCAGCAGGAAGCAGCTGCTGCTGCCCTTGTTGCTGCTGCAGCTGCTGCAGCTGTTGCAGCTGATGCAGCTGCTGCAGTTGCTGGAGCAGCTGCTGCTGCTGGTTGCTCTCGATGACTTCGCGGACTGCAAAAGCCACGTAGCGGTCTTCCTTCTGCTGCTGCTGCTGCTGCTCATTCTGCTGCTGTTGCTGCTGCTGCTGCTGCTCTGTTATGACTAGGAAGAGGTCCACCTTCTCCCGAAGGAAGTCAGTGACCTCATCGAGCTGTCCGTACACCGCGGCCCTGTACACATTGTCGTGCTGCTGCTGCTGCTGCTGCTGCTGCTGCTGCTGCAGGAGCTGATAAAGGCGGCAGACAAACGGGGCAGCGTCGCCCAAGTCAGCTGCTGCTGCAGCACCGCTCACATCAGCCACGTAGATCTTGCTGCTGCTGCTGCTGCTGCTGCTGCTGGCAGCGTCTCCGTTGAGAGCAAAGCGCAGCTCGATTGCCACGTAAGGCAGCGCCATCGGAGAAACCCTAAACCCTAAACCCTAAACCCTAAACCCCAGACACTAAACCCTAAACCCTGAGCCATATGTGCCAAATTAACCCGCACCAACATGCTGGCTTTTCTGGGCAACGCCCTAAATTTTAAACCCTAAACCCTAAACCCTAAACCCTAAACCCTAAGCACTAGGTGGCTGTTGGTTCTCGTGTCGGCAGCGGGCAGCAGTAGCAATGGTTTGAAGCTCTAAACCTTAAAAATGAAACCGCCGTTGTTGAAATTAAACCCTAAACCCTAAACCCTAAACCCTAATTGAAGTTTCTCGCTATAGACGGTGACCCCAAAAGGCTGGGGGGCCCCGTCTCGTGTTTGGGGCCTTTAGGGGTCTAGGGTTTCCTAAACCCTAAACCCTAAGCCCTAGCCTGTGACGCTAAACCCTTAAACCCTAATTCATAGGATGCCTAACACTAAACCCTAAACCCTGAGCCCTAAACCCTAAACCCTCCTAAAGAGCCTTCTGAAGACCCTTCTCTGCGCCGCCGACGCTCTCTACTCAAGGCTTCGACCTTGAGCCCTAGGGTTTTGGGTTTAGGGTTTAGGGTTTAGGGTTTACGATTTTTTTCTGGAACTAATTTCAATTTGGCGAACGCCTAAAGAATGTTTCGCAGCTAGAGATGAAAGGCCCTGGGAGGCCACTGAGGCCCCCGCTCAGGCTGCTGCTGTTGCTGCTGCTGCTGCTGCAGCAGCAGCAGAATATCCGGAGTCACTTTGAAGCTACTCCAGGTGCAGCAGCAGCAGCAGCAGCAGTGACACCAAGGGTGCAGCAGCAGAGTCGCTGCTGCAGCACCTTGTTGACGCTAGAGAGGTCACAGAGTGCAGCAGCAGAAGCCGCAAGAGCAGCAGCAGCAAAGTCTGCAGCAGCAGCAGCAGCAAGACCCACAGCAGCAACAGCAGCAGCAGCAGCAAGAGCTGCCTCTAAAACATGCGCCTTTTGCTTCTCCAGGGGCCCTTACTCTCCAGTCGCGTTAAATAAGCCTCGCAGGAGATATGTTGGCAGCCGCAGCAACAGCAGCAGCAGCTGCAGCCTGCCCAGCAGCAGCAGTGGCAGCAGCAGCAACGACAGTCTCTATGACAGCAGCAGCAGCAGCAACAGCAGCAGCAGCAGCAGCAGCAAGCTGAAGTGGACCAGCAAGAGGGTTCGAATGTACGATAGTCTTCTGGAGCCCTATGAGCAGGCAGCTCTCGCAGCAGCAGTTCGCCGCAGCAGCAGCAACAGCAGCAACAGCAGCAGCGACAGCAGCAGCAGCGGCAGCAGCAGCAGTAACAGCAGCAGCAGCAAGGGCTGCTGCGTCACTTTAGAAGGCGCACAGGAGCTGAGAGGAGTTGCAGACGCAGAAGGGCTGCAGCAGTTCGCAAGGGACCTACTAGCCGCTCTCGCGTAAACCCTAAACCCTAAACCCTAAACCCTAAGCTCTAAACCCTAAACCCTAAACCCTAGACTCTAAACAGCGAGTGCCTTTGCCTTGTCCACGAGCCTTTTGCTTCTTTACATGGCTATTGCCGTTTCAGTCGCTGCCACTGTTGCACAGTTGCTGCTCCTTTTGCTGCTGCTGCTGCTGCTGTTGTCGCTACTGCTGTTGCTGCTGCTGCTGTTGCTGCTGCTGCTGCTACCTAGACTCAAGAAGAGCCACGTGAGGGTTTGCTGCGTCAGCGAGAAGCAAATGAGCAAAATCTACAAAGCCTATCACCCCAGCAACAGCAGCAGCAGCTGCAACAGCAGCAGCAGCAGCAGCAGCAGATGCAGCAGCAGCGGCAGCTCCAGCAGCAGCAGCGGTAGCTCCAGCAGCAGCAGCAGCACTATTGGGGCTACAGATGCACTATCGTTTGCTGCTGTCGACCCCTCACGCTACGCTAAAAGGCGGGAGCTGCTGCTTAAGGCAGCAGCAGCAGCAGACGCAGCAGCAGCAGCTGCAGCAGCAGCAGCTGCAGCAGCAACAGGTACAGCAGCAGCCACAAATGCAAAAAGAGCAGCAGCAGCAGCAGCAGCAAAGTCGCAGCTGCTGCTGCAGCAAGAAATTAAGGCTGTACGCCGGCATCGGCGGCAGACCTTCTTAGGGGACATCTTCTTGTGCCCCAGTAAGCCTAAAACTCAAAACCCTAAACCCTAAACCCTAAACCCTAAAATCTAGACTCTGTACCCTAAACCCTACACCCTAGACCCTAGGCGCTAAACTGTCAGTTTCACCAGCAGCTGTGTCTGAAATGGGCTAGTGGAAGTTGCTGCTGCTGTTGCTGCTGTTGGTGATGCTGTGGCTGCTGCTGTTGCTGTTGCTACTGCTGTTGCTATTGCTGCTGCTGCTGCGCCGCAGCTGTGGTGTACAGGCAGCAGTTAGAGGACAGAAAGCAGCTGGAAGCTGCTGCAGCAAAAGATGCCGACCCAGAGCCCCTGCCCACAAAGTAAATCTGCTGCTGCTGCTGCCACTGCTGCTGCTAGTGCTGCTGTTGCTGCTGTTGCTGCTGCTGCTGCTGCCCTCTCTGGTTGGGCTACTGCCGCGGCTGCTGCTACTGCTGCAGCGGGGCTGCTGATGCTGCTGCTGCTGCAGTTGCTGCAGCTGTTGCTGCTGCTGCTGCTGCTGCAGAGGGGTGCTGCGGCGTTTGGTGCACTCGGGCTCTACAGAGGAGCGGCTGCAGCTGCTTTTGGTTCACTCCCTGCTGCACCTCATCGGGTAAACCCTAAACCCTAAACCCTAAGCCCTAAACCCTAAACTCCAAACCCTAGGCCTAAAACAGAGGTCACAAAGGACGTCCGGGCCTTGAGCTTCAATTTTAGAGTTTAGGGTTTAGGGTTTACTCTTCTGAAGTATTGGCTAGGGTTTGGGATTCGAAACTGGGGTTTTCGGAGGGTTTGTGGCTTGTACTTTGCCCCGAACCTAGGGTTTAGGGTTTAGGGTTTAGGGTTTAGGGTTTTGCTGCTCCGCAGATTCGTCCACGAGACGCCGCAGCAGGCAGAACGAATGCGCAGCGTTGAAGAGCTTTTGTGTCTCCTAAACCCCACGCGGCAGCACAAGTGCTAAACCCTAAACCCTAAACCCTAAACCCTAAACCCTAAAATGCAAGACCCAGGAAAGGCAGCCAGCCCATCTGCAAGCCGAGCGCCCGAACCCTAGGGAAAGTGGGGGCAAGCTGTGGGCGGCAGGCTGCTGCTGCTGAGGGTTTAGGGTTTAGGGTTTAGGGTTTGAGTGCAGGCTACATCTAGTAGGTGTCGGTATAGACATTGTCTCCACAGACAGACTGCAGCGGACTCTCTCTCGTTTGCTGTCAGCCGACGCAACAGCAGCAGCAGCAGCAGCAGCAGCAGCAGCAACAGAGGGCCCCGTTGCAGCTGTTGCCGCAGCAGAGGGGGATTCTGCAGATCAAGAGTCTCCCACAGCAGAAAAGGCCCCTGATGCAGCAGCTGCCGCTGCTGCTGCTCCTACTGCGGGAGCTTCTGCTGCTGCTGCTGCTGCTGCTGCTGCTGCTGCACCAGAGTGTTGCTGCAGCTTTATGTGTCGATACACTTCACGGCTGCTGTCTCCTCTCGAAGCTGCGCAGCTGCGGAGGGCCCACAGGGGCCTCTTCACAGTACATTATGCCTTGCTGCAGCAGCAGCAGCAGCAGCTCAGCAGCAGCAGCAGCAGCACAGCAGCAGCAGCAGCAGCGGCTGCTGCTGCGCTGCAAGACGCAAAAGCCATTCGAGCAGCAGCACGCTTCTTGAGCCGCAGATTTGCTGCTAAAGAAGCAGCAGTAAAGGCTCTCGGCGTAGGCCTTAGAGTCCTCAGCCCAGGTAACAGCTCTAACCCTAAACCCTAAACCCTAAACCCTCAGCCTTTAGTGCTAAACAGCAGCGACTCGCCTCGCAGCAAGGCAGGCCGACCCGTGTGGCTTCCCACCGCGCTGCAGCAGCAGCCAGCGCGCTGCTGCTGCTGCTGCTGCAGCTACTGCTGCTGCTATTGCTGCGCTGCTGCTGCCTCTGCTGCTGCTGCTATGCTAATGCGACTGCCGCCGCTGCTACTGCTGCTGCTGCCTCTTCTGCTGCTATTGCTGCGCTGCTGCTGCTGCTGCTGCTGCTTCAGGTGGCATATCACTCAAGGAGATTGAAGTGCAGCACGGAGCAGCAGGGCAGCCGCTGCTGCTGCTGCGGGGCCCTGCTGAGGCCCTTCGGGTGTCTCGGCAGGTCCGCGCTTTGCTGCTGTCTCTTACAGATGACGCCAGCCTAGCAGTGGCCCAAGTCGTGGCTTGCTGCTAAACCCTAAACCCTAAACCCTAAACCCTAGGCAGTAAGGCTTCAGTAGGAACTGCGGACTCTGGGCTGCTGCGAAAGGAGACAACATCATTTAAAGACTTTTGAACTGTTGCGGCGCCCCAGCCAGCCCTTCTGCTGCAGCGGCTGCTGCAGCAGCTGCTGCAGCAACCTTGCAACTGCGGCTGCTGCTGCTGCAGCAGCTGCAGCAGCTGAAGCAAATGCGATTCTCAACACGGCGATAGTCATGCGCTGCGTTAGTGGCACTAGTGACTGCTGAGGCAACAGTCTCCGTCTGCGCTGCTGCTGCTGCTGCTGTTGCTGCTGCTGCTGTTGCTGCTGCTGCTGTTGCTGCTGCTGCTGTTGCTGCTGCTGCTGCTTCGGGCATTGCCGTCGCTGCTGCTGCTGCTTCTATAGAAAAGTGAATAGCCGTAGAACTTCTACGCTTCTTCTGCTGCAGCAGCAGCTGCTGATGGTGCTGCTGCTGCTTTTGCTTCCTGTGGGCTCTCCTCTGCTGCTGCTGCTGACGGAGCAGCAGCTGCTGCTTCGACTGACTCCGGAGTCTCTGGAGCTGTTGGCGCTGCAGCAGCAGCTTCATTGGCCGTGCCTTCAGGAGCTGCCTCGCTGCTGCTGCTGCTGTTGCTGCTGCTGCAGCGGTTCCCCTCGTCTCTGCTGCTGTTCCCGTTGCTGCTGCAATTCTCGCTGCTGCTGCTGCTGCCGTTGCTGCTGCTCAAGGCCTCCTGCAGCTTCTCCTTGAAGGCAGCAACAGTTGGGGAGACGCCCTGCAAAGAAAGCTCGAGAGGGAAACGAGGCGGCTTCCTAGGGTTTAGGGTTTAGGGTTTAGGGTTTCTACGGTCTACGGCTCCACGCATCTAGAGTTTCTGGGAATTAGGGTTTACAGAGAATTTAAAGCTTCTAGGGTTTAGGGCTTTTAGGGTTAAGGGTTTCTAGGGCGCCAGGGTTCCTAGGGTTTAGGGTTTGTCGGGCTTGGGGTTTCTAGGGTTTTGG
>NW_013545735.1:0-5951 GCF_000499545.2 Eimeria tenella
GGCATCAGTATCCGAAATAAGTGTTTGCTCTCTGCTTGGGCGTTCAACGCTCGCGTGGCCCACACTATAAAGCATGGAGTTGCTGCGCTGATATGCTGGGGAGAGGCCGGTGCCTCGCGCGGTGCAGTGTAGAACGCACGCACGGTCGCTCTAGCGCTGTGCACTTGCGGTGTTGTTAGGCTTTCGCTTTTGAGCGTGAGCCACGCTGAGACTGCAGTCGTGTTGAGCTTGGTGGAATGCAGCCTGTGAGAACGGCATCGGTGCAAAGTGTTGCTGAGCGCGAGTCTTCACCTCCTTGGAGGCGACAAATGCGAACGTTGGCCACTGCGAGCGTCGCCACGACTGTAATGCGTTGAACGCGAGACGAGGTTTGAAGCTAGTGCACGCACCTCGGCAAGGTGTGCGTCACCAGCAATGGCAGCTTGGCAGCGTTGGTTTGACCGAAGGCAGGCAAGCTGTTTGTAGAGGCGGTATCGGTTGAAACAGTTAATGAGGAGCAATGTTTGAAACGCGTCGGCTTTGGCGTTGCACAGCAAGTACGCGTGACTACTTTTGGAGTGAATACTTAGTGCGGTGAAGATGGCTGGAGGAGAGGCAGCATATCCCGTTTGTTGTGTGTGCCGGCGTCGCTGATGCAGTTGGCATCAGTATCCGAAATAAGTGTTTGCTCTCTGCTTGGGCGTTCAACGCTCGCGTGGCCCACACTATAAAGCATGGAGTTGCTGCGCTGATATGCTGGGGAGAGGCCGGTGCCTCGCGCGGTGCAATGTAGAACGCACGCATGGTCGCTCTAGCGCTGTGCACTTGCGGTGTTGTTAGGCTTTCGCGTTTGAGCGTGAGCCACGCTGAGACTGCAGTCGTGTTGAGCTTGGTGGAATGCAGCCTGTGAGAACGGCATCGGTGCAAAGTGTTGCTGAGTGCGAGTCTTCACCTCCTTGGAGGCGACAAATGCGAACGTTGGCCACTGCGAGCGTCGCGACGACTGTAATGCGTTGAACGCGAGACGAGGTTTGAAGCTAGTGCACGCACCTCGGCAAGGTGTGCGTCACCAGCAATGGCAGCTTGGCAGCGTTGGTTTGACCGAAGGCAGGCAAGCTGTTTGTAGAGGCGGTATCGGTTGAAACAGTTGATGAGGAGCAATGTTTGAAACGCGTCGGCTTTGGCGTTGCACAGCAAGTACGCGTGACTACTTTTGGAGTGAATACTTAGTGCGGTGAAGATGGCTGGAGGAGAGGCAGCATATCCCGTTTGTTGTGTGTGCCGGCGTCGCTGATGCAGTTGGCATCAGTATCCGAAATAAGTGTTTGCTCTCTGCTTGGGCGTTCAACGCTCGCGTGGCCCACACTATAAAGCATGGAGTTGCTGCGCTGATATGCTGGGGAGAGGCCGGTGCCTCGCGCGGTGCAGTGTAGAACGCACGCACGGTCGCTCTAGCGCTGTGCACTTGCGGTGTTGTTAGGCTTTCGCTTTTGAGCGTGAGCCACGCTGAGACTGCAGTCGTGTTGAGCTTGGTGGAATGCAGCCTGTGAGAACGGCATCGGTGCAAAGTGTTGCTGAGTGCGAGTCTTCACCTCCTTGGAGGCGACAAATGCGAACGTTGGCCACTGCGAGCGTCGCGACGACTGTAATGCGTTGAACGCGAGACGAGGTTTGAAGCTAGTGCACGCACCTCGGCAAGGTGTGCGTCACCAGCAATGGCAGCTTGGCAGCGTTGGTTTGACCGAAGGCAGGCAAGCTGTTTGTAGAGGCGGTATCGGTTGAAACAGTTAATGAGGAGCAATGTTTGAAACGCGTCGGCTTTGGCGTTGCACAGCAAGTACGCGTGACTACTTTTGGAGTGAATACTTAGTGCGGTGAAGATGGCTGGAGGAGAGGCAGCATATCCCGTTTGTTGTGTGTGCCGGCGTCGCTGATGCAGTTGGCATCAGTATCCGAAATAAGTGTTTGCTCTCTGCTTGGGCGTTCAACGCTCGCGTGGCCCACACTATAAAGCATGGAGTTGCTGCGCTGATATGCTGGGGAGAGGCCGGTGCCTCGCGCGGTGCAATGTAGAACGCACTCATGGTCGCTCTAGCGCTGAGCACTTGCGGTGTTGTTAGGCTTTCGCGTTTGAGCGTGAGCCACGCTGAGACTGCAGTCGTGTTGAGCTTGGTGGAATGCAGCCTGTGAGAACGGCATCGGTGCAAAGTGTTGCTGAGTGCGAGTCTTCACCTCCTTGGAGGCGACAAATGCGAACGTTGGCCACTGCGAGCGTCGCCACGACTGTAATGCGTTGAACGCGAGACGAGGTTTGAAGCTAGTGCACGCACCTCGGCAAGGTGTGCGTCACCAGCAATGGCAGCTTGGCAGCGTTGGTTTGACCGAAGGCAGGCAAGCTGTTTGTAGAGGCGGTATCGGTTGAAACAGTTAATGAGGAGCAATGTTTGAAACGCGTCGGCTTCGGCGTTGCACAGCAAGTACGCGTGACTACTTTTGGAGTGAATACTTAGTGCGGTGAGGATGGCTGGAGGAGAGGCAGCATATCCCGTTTGTTGTGTGTGCCGGCGTCGCTGATGCAGTTGGCATCAGTATCCGAAATAAGTGTTTGCTCTCTGCTTGGGCGTTCAACGCTCGCGTGGCCCACACTATAAAGCATGGAGTTGCTGCGCTGATATGCTGGGGAGAGGCCGGTGCCTCGCGCGGTGCAGTGTAGAACGCACGCACGGTCGCTCTAGCGCTGTGCACTTGCGGTGTTGTTAGGCTTTCGCTTTTGAGCGTGAGCCACGCTGAGACTGCAGTCGTGTTGAGCTTGGTGGAATGCAGCCTGTGAGAACGGCATCGGTGCAAAGTGTTGCTGAGCGCGAGTCTTCACCTCCTTGGAGGCGACAAATGCGAACGTTGGCCACTGCGAGCGTCGCGACGACTGTAATGCGTTGAACGCGAGACGAGGTTTGAAGCTAGTGCACGCACCTCGGCAAGGTGTGCGTCACCAGCAATGGCAGCTTGGCAGCGTTGGTTTGACCGAAGGCAGGCAAGCTGTTTGTAGAGGCGGTATCGGTTGAAACAGTTGATGAGGAGCAATGTTTGAAACGCGTCGACTTTGGCGTTGCACAGCAAGTACGCGTGACTACTTTTGGAGTGAATACTTAGTGCGGTGAGGATGGCTGGAGGAGAGGCAGCATATCCCGTTTGTTGTGTGTGCCGGCGTCGCTGATGCAGTTGGCATCAGTATCCGAAATAAGTGTTTGCTCTCTGCTTGGGCGTTCAACGCTCGCGTGGCCCACACTATAAAGCATGGAGTTGCTGCGCTGATATGCTGGGGAGAGGCCGGTGCCTCGCGCGGTGCAATGTAGAACGCACGCATGGTCGCTCTAGCGCTGTGCACTTGCGGTGTTGTTAGGCTTTCGCGTTTGAGCGTGAGCCACGCTGAGACTGCAGTCGTGTTGAGCTTGGTGGAATGCAGCCTGTGAGAACGGCATCGGTGCAAAGTGTTGCTGAGTGCGAGTCTTCACCTCCTTGGAGGCGACAAATGCGAACGTTGGCCACTGCGAGCGTCGCGACGACTGTAATGCGTTGAACGCGAGACGAGGTTTGAAGCTAGTGCACGCACCTCGGCAAGGTGTGCGTCACCAGCAATGGCAGCTTGGCAGCGTTGGTTTGACCGAAGGCAGGCAAGCTGTTTGTAGAGGCGGTATCGGTTGAAACAGTTGATGAGGAGCAATGTTTGAAACGCGTCGGCTTTGGCGTTGCACAGCAAGTACGCGTGACTACTTTTGGAGTGAATACTTAGTGCGGTGAGGATGGCTGGAGGAGAGGCAGCATATCCCGTTTGTTGTGTGTGCCGGCGTCGCTGATGCAGTTGGCATCAGTATCCGAAATAAGTGTTTGCTCTCTGCTTGGGCGTTCAACGCTCGCGTGGCCCACACTATAAAGCATGGAGTTGCTGCGCTGATATGCTGGGGAGATGCCGGTGCCTCGCGCGGTGCAATGTAGAACGCACGCATGGTCGCTCTAGCGCTGTGCACTTGCGGTGTTGTTAGGCTTTCGCGTTTGAGCGTGAGCCACGCTGAGACTGCAGTCGTGTTGAGCTTGGTGGAATGCAGCCTGTGAGAACGGCATCGGTGCAAAGTGTTGCTGAGCGCGAGTCTTCACCTCCTTGGAGGCGACAAATGCGAACGTTGGCCACTGCGAGCGTCGCGACGACTGTAATGCGTTGAACGCGAGACGAGGTTTGAAGCTAGTGCACGCACCTCGGCAAGGTGTGCGTCACCAGCAATGGCAGCTTGGCAGCGTTGGTTTGACCGAAGGCAGGCAAGCTGTTTGTAGAGGCGGTATCGGTTGAAACAGTTGATGAGGAGCAATGTTTGAAACGCGTCGGCTTTGGCGTTGCACAGCAAGTACGCGTGACTACTTTTGGAGTGAATACTTAGTGCGGTGAAGATGGCTGGAGGAGAGGCAGCATATCCCGTTTGTTGTGTGTGCCGGCGTCGCTGATGCAGTTGGCATCAGTATCCGAAATAAGTGTTTGCTCTCTGCTTGGGCGTTCAACGCTCGCGTGGCCCACACTATAAAGCATGGAGTTGCTGCGCTGATATGCTGGGGAGAGGCCGGTGCCTCGCGCGGTGCAATGTAGAACGCACTCATGGTCGCTCTAGCGCTGAGCACTTGCGGTGTTGTTAGGCTTTCGCGTTTGAGCGTGAGCCACGCTGAGACTGCAGTCGTGTTGAGCTTGGTGGAATGCAGCCTGTGAGAACGGCATCGGTGCAAAGTGTTGCTGAGTGCGAGTCTTCACCTCCTTGGAGGCGACAAATGCGAACGTTGGCCACTGCGAGCGTCGCGACGACTGTAATGCGTTGAACGCGAGACGAGGTTTGAAGCTAGTGCACGCACCTCGGCAAGGAGTGCGTCACCAGCAATGCCATCCTGGCAGCGTTGGTTTGACCGAAGGCAGGCAAGCTGTTTGTAGAGGCGGTATCGGTTGAAACAGTTAATGAGGAGCAATGTTTGAAACGCGTCGGCTTTGGCGTTGCACAGCAAGTACGCGTGACTACTTTTGGAGTGAATACTTAGTGCGGTGAGGATGGCTGGAGGAGAGGCAGCATATCCCGTTTGTTGTGTGTGCCGGCGTCGCTGATGCAGTTGGCATCAGTATCCGAAATAAGTGTTTGCTCTCTGCTTGGGCGTTCAACGCTCGCGTGGCCCACACTATAAAGCATGGAGTTGCTGCGCTGATATGCTGGGGAGATGCCGGTGCCTCGCGCGGTGCAATGTAGAACGCACGCATGGTCGCTCTAGCGCTGTGCACTTGCGGTGTTGTTAGGCTTTCGCGTTTGAGCGTGAGCCACGCTGAGACTGCAGTCGTGTTGAGCTTGGTGGAATGCAGCCTGTGAGAACGGCATCGGTGCAAAGTGTTGCTGAGCGCGAGTCTTCACCTCCTTGGAGGCGACAAATGCGAACGTTGGCCACTGCGAGCGTCGCGACGACTGTAATGCGTTGAACGCGAGACGAGGTTTGAAGCTAGTGCACGCACCTCGGCAAGGAGTGCGTCACCAGCAATGGCAGCTTGGCAGCGTTGGTTTGACCGAAGGCAGGCAAGCTGTTTGTAGAGGCGGTATCGGTTGAAACAGTTAATGAGGAGCAATGTTTGAAACGCGTCGACTTTGGCGTTGCACAGCAAGTACGCGTGACTACTTTTGGAGTGAATACTTAGTGCGGTGAGGATGGCTGGAGGAGAGGCAGCATATCCCGTTTGTTGTGTGTGCCGGCGTCGCTGATGCAGTTGGCATCAGTATCCGAAATAAGTGTTTGCTCTCTGCTTGGGCGTTCAACGCTCGCGTGGCCCACACTATAAAGCATGGAGTTGCTGCGCTGATATGCTGGGGAGAGGCCGGTGCCTCGCGCGGTGCAATGTAGAACGCACGCATGGTCGCTCTAGCGCTGTGCACTTGCGGTGTGTTAGGCTTTCGCGTTTG
>NW_013545736.1:0-6262 GCF_000499545.2 Eimeria tenella
GTTTAGGGTTTAGGGTTTAAGGTTTAGGGTTTAGGGCTTAGGGGTTTCGCTGTTCGCTGGCCTGAGGGTTTAGGGCTTAAGCTCCTTTTGCTTTATTCGAGCGAGACGCTTCAAGACGCCAGAGCTGTTGCTGGGTCAGGGTTTAGGGTTTAGGGTTTAGGGTTTAGGGTTTAGGGTTTAGGGTTTAGGGTTTATGCGCAGGAGTGCTGCCGACGGTCAGCTGCCCCTCAAGTGTCTCCTCGCCTGCTCGCAGCGTGGCTCAGAGACTTCAGGTGAGCAGCAGCAAATTAAAAGGAGCAGCAGCAGCAGCAGCAACAGCAGCGGCAGCAGCAGCAGCAAAGTAAAGAGGAGACAGAAGCAGCAGCAGCAAATTAAAGGGGAAACAGAATCCGCAGCAGCAACAGAGTTAAAAGGCGATAGAAGCAGCAGCAGCAGCAGCAGCAGGAGTAAAAGAGAGACAGCAGCGGCAGCAGATAAGGAGGAAGACAGAAGCAGCAGCTCCCCTAATGACTATTTCACATCTTTTTAATCTTTATTTTTTCTTTTTTTTTCTGCTTTTTTTCCCTTTTTTCTCTTTTTTGTTTCTTTTTATTTATTCCTTTTTCTTTTTTATCTATATTCCTCTTTTTAAATCTTTTTTAAATCTTTTTTATCTTTTTTAATTTCATTTTTTATTTTTTTATTTTTTGGTTTTGCTGCTGCAGGAGAAAATAGATGCTCTTCCCCCAAAAGCCTTTTCGGAAATCTTCGGCTCTGCTGCCACAGCTGTGACGAGGCCCCTTCTAGTCCTTATTGTGAGGCCCTGCTGCTGCTGCTGCTGTTGCTGCTGCTGCTGTTGCTGCTGCTGCTGCTGTTGCTGATGCTGCTGCTAAGGTTGGCGGCTGAGGCTGGCTCTGGCGGGGCTGCTAGAGAGCCCGTCTGCTGCTGTCTTTCGAGTGCGTCTGCTGCTGCGGCTGCTGCTGCTGCACAGTTTGGTGCTGCAGCTGCTGCTGGTGAATAGTTTGGTGCTGCTGCTGCTGCTTTGCAGCGGCAGCAGTTGTTGCTGTTGTGTCTATGCTGTCTCCATCTGCAATCCCAAGTGTTCACACACGCAACTCGCAGCGAGGCGCTGCTGCTGCTGCTGCTACTTCTGCTGACGCTGCTGCTGCTGCTGACGCTGCTGCTGATGCTGCTGCTGCTTCTGACACTGCTGCTGCTGCTGCTGCTGCAGGACAGGGAGTTCGACCTCCTGACGATGCTGCAGCACACGTGGCTCTACGGGGCCCTCATCCATGACTTGCTGAAGCTCAGGTCCCGCAGCCCTAGCCCTGCACGCCGCCTAGCTAGCTAGCTAGCTAGCTAGCTAGTCAGCTAGCTAGCTAGCTAGCTAGCTAGCTAGCTAGCCAGCTAGCTAGCTACGGCTAGCTCCCCGAGTGTAGCTAGCTAGATCTAGCTACCTAACTAAGGCTAGATAGCTGGAGCCAGCTAGCTAGAGGTAGCTAGCTGAGTCTCGCTAGATATGGCTAGCCAGCTAAGGCTAGCTAGCTAGATCTAGCTAGCTGGGGCTAGCTAGGTGAGGGTAGCTAGCTGAGACTAGCTAGCTGAGGCTAGTTAGCTGATGCTAGCTGGCTGAGCCTAGCCAACTACGTGTAGCTAGCTATTGCTAGCTAGCTAGCTAGCTATTGCTAGCTAGTTAGCTGGCTAGCTAGCCAGCTAGCTAGCTCTCGATAGCTAGCTATAGCTAGCTAGCTATAGCTAGCTAGCTGCGTGTGTGTGTGTGTGGCTTTCAGACTCAACAGAGTCACTGTGACAACTCCAGGCGAAGGGGGAGCGGCCCCGACGACGAAGGTCTTTGACCTCGAGAAGTGAAAGACCTAGGGTTTAGGGTTTAGGGTTTAGAGTTTAGGGTTTAGGGTTTAGGGTTTAGGGTTTAGAGCTTAGGGTTTAGGGTGAGAGAGTTTGTTTCATTGGCTTGAGGACAGTTCAGGGTCCAGGTTTCCGGGTCCCGTGTCCCGCGTTCAGGGTTCAGGGTTCAGGGTTCAGGGTTTAGGGTTTAGGGTTTAGGGTTTAGGGTTTGGGGTTTTGCAGGCGGGACTTGTTCTGGAGAGACCACGCGTTTTCGCCTTTTCCCGTTGCTGCTGCTGCAGTCAGCCAAATGCTGACAGAATATAATTCGGAGCTGTCGAGGGTTGGGAGGGCCCCCCCCGACGCCTTTGCCCAGCCCGGCACGCCAAACCCTAAACCCTAAACCCTAGGCCCTAGCCCTAAACCCTGCAGCTGGGAGCTGGAGGCGGCGGAGCCGCAGCAGGCTGCTGCCTTGACTCCAAACCCTAGAGTCCAGCTCACAGCGCCGGGGCTCGAATCAGTTCCAACCCTAAACCCTAAACCCTAAACCCTAGGCGATGCAAGCTCCAGTGTTTATTTTATTTTTTGTTATTTTTGGCCCCAAAAATAACCACTGCCCTTCCTTCTCCCGGCCGCGCCTGCTTTGCCTAGCCCTTAGGGTTTAGGGTTCAGGGTTTAGGGTTTAGGGTTAGGGTTTAGGGTTTAGGGTTTTGCAGGCGCTGGGGACTTTTCTTCGGAGATTCTGAAGGCCGTGGATGTTCTCCCGGATTTGGCGGATAAGAAAAGATCTCTCGACGCCCACACGACAATTGCCACAGCTCTCGTTTCTGCTATTAAGGAAAGGGCCCTTGATAGGTCCTAAACCCTAAACCCTAAACCCTAAACCCTAATAGTCCACTGGTCTCTTTCTGTCTTTTTTTTGGCTTTTTTTGGCTTTTTTTGAATTTTTTTGAAAGTTTTGGGATCTTTTTGGATTTCTTTAATTCTTTTTAATTTCTTAAAATCTTTTTAAATTCTTTTAAATCTTTTTGAATTTTTAGAAAAACTTTCAAATCCTTCTAAATCCTTCTAAGTATTTTAAAGTCTTTTTATCTCCTTCGTAGCCACAGCTCTTGTTTCTGCAAGGGCCTTCGACAGGCTCTAAACCCTGAACCCTAAACCCGAATAGTCCTTTAAATCTTCATTTTAACCCCTCTTAATCCCATTTTAGACCCCATTTTAATCTCCTTTAAATCCCTACTTTAATTTCATTTATTCCCATTTTAATCTTCATTTTAATTCCATTTTAAGTCCATTTCAATCTCCATTTTAATTCCATTTTAATTCCATTTTAATTCCATTTTGATTCAACTTCAACTAAATTAAAATTAAATTAAAATTAAATTAAAATTAAATTCGAATTAAATTAAAATTAAATTTAAAAGTTTGAATTTGAAATGTTTTTGTGTTTGTGTTTGCAGGTTTTTCGAAGTTGAGCAAAGTTTCCCGCAGGAGCGAGAAGCAGCAGCAGCAGCAGCAGCGCAGCAAAGTGTTGCTGCTGCTGCTGCTGGGACTTTTGAAGACAAACTTCGCCTCCTCGCCTGTCTCTTTCTTTCCCGCCGTCAGATTCCAACTTTTTCTTTTAATTTTATTTCTTATTTTCTCTATCCTTTTTGTCTCCTCTTTTATCTTTTTATCTTTTTTTGTCTTTTCTTGTCCTTTTTGTCCCTTTTTTTGTATCCTTTTTGTATCTTTTTTGCATTGTTTTTGTCTTTTTTAAATTCTTTTTGTCTTTTTTGTCCCTTCTTTTGCCCCTTTTTGTCCCTTTTTAATCTTTTTTCTCTCTTTTTTCTCTTTTTTGTTTGAATTTTTTTGTCTCATTTTTATCCCTTTTTAGCTTTTTTTTGCCCTTTTTGTGTGTCTCTTTTGTCTCTTTTGTAACTCACTTTTGTTTCTTTTTTGTCTCTTTTGTTTGTCCCCTTTTTGTCTCTTTTTTCTGTCTTTTTGGTCCCTTTTTTTCTCCTTTTTTGTTTCTTTTTTGTTTCTCTTTTGTCTCCTTTTATCTTCTTTTTTGTTCCTTCTTTGTTTCCTTTTTAATTTCCTTTTTATTTTTTATCCATGTTTTATTCTTTTTAGTTCTTTTTATTTTTTTGCTTCCCCTTTTGTCTCTTTTTTCGGCTGTCCCCGTTTGTCTCCTTTCATTTTGCTTTTGCTGCGTCGTGTCCTTCTTATATCTGTTCCGTCTTGTCTCCTGCTGCTGCTGCTGCTGCTGCACCTGTTGTTGCTGCTGCTGCTGCTGCTCCTGTTGTTGTTGCTGCTGCTGCTGCTCACAGCCCCCCTTTTGACTCTCTTGTCTGCTGCTGCTGCTGCTGCTGCTACCTTTTCCTTTATTTTTGTTGTCTCTCTGTTCTTCTGCTGCTGCTGCTGCGGCTTTTCCTCCCCTGTTTGCCTCTATTGTCTTTCCTGCTGCTGCTGCTGCTGCTGCTGCTGCCGCTGCTGCTGCTGCTTGCAGCCAATTTCCCCGCGGCCACTTTTCAGACTCTCGTCTCCACTTTGGAGCAGCAAGGAGTTGACGTGGCTGCCCTCAACTTCCTCAAAAGATTCAGCGTCAGCTGCTGTTGCTGCTGCTGCTGCTGCTGGTGCTGTCTCCTTTTGTCTCCTGCTGCAGCTGCTGCTGTCTCCATTGCGTTTTTTCCCATCAGAAGCAGCATAATCAGCAGCAGCAGCAGCATAATCAGCATAATCAGCGGCATACTCAGAATCATAATCGTAATCATAAGTAGCAGCAGCAGCAGCAGCAGCAGCAGCATTTTTGTGCTCAGGCCCTCCGTTCGATTGGGGCGAGTCAGCAAGCTGCTGTATCTTCAGGTGTCTCTACAGCTGCTGCTCTCGAAGGCATTGGCAGCAAATTTCTGGACAAGGGCCGGGGCTTGCTGCAGGTGCTGCTGCTGCTGCTGCTGCTGCTGCTGCTTTTGTGTCTCCTTTTTCGATTCTTTTTGCAGCTCTTTGCGTCTTTTTGTCTCCTTTTGCTTTGTCTCTTCTCCCTTTTTCTCTTTTTCTTTTTTCCGAATCTTTTTAGATGTTTTTGGGCCTTTTAAGTCCTTTATCTCTTTTTATCTCTTCTTGTCTCAATTCAACTCTTTTTCTCTTTTTTCGTTTATTTTAGTGCCTTTTGACCTCTCATTAAATCTATTTTAATATTTTTTAATTCTTTCAATTCTTTTTAAATCTCCTTTAGTCTTCTTTTTTATCTCTTCACCTTTTTTTTTATCTCCTCATATTTCTTGCTTCTTCGTATTTTTGCTTTTGCATGCGCATGCATCAATTTGCTTCCGTTTGCATGCATTTGTGTCTTTTTTAGTTTTTTTGAAGTGTTTGAATGTTGCGTGCAAACAAATACTTTTATTTCCGAATCTTTTGAACATTTTGCATGCGAAAAAGGATTACATGAGATAAAAAGCAATTTATTTTCTGCTTTGCGCTGCATGCATTACTTTTTCTTATTTCTCCATTTTATACGAAAGCTCTTTTATATAACATTTAGAAAGTAATTGCACTCAAACTGGTTGCTGCTGCTGCTGTTCTGCTGCTGCTGCTGCTGTGCTGCTGCTGTTCTGCTGCTGCTGCTTTGCTGCTGCTGCTGTTCTGCTGCTCCTGCTGTTGTGCTGCTGCTATTGGGCTGCTGCTGCCACTACGCTGCTGCTCTGTTGCTGCTGCTTTGCTGCTGCTGTTGCTGCTGCTGCTGCAGGGTGTGAAGAACCTGCTGGTGCGGAAGTCTTCGCCGATTACACAGCTGCTGGAGGGCCTTTTGGAAGGCCAAGAAGTCCCTGGCCGCCAGACTTTGAGCCTTAAGGTGTTTTGCTAGCCTTGTAAACCCTGAAATAATGTTTTGCTAGCCTTCTAAACCCTGAAATAGTGTTTTGCTAGCCTTCTGGACTCTAAAAGAGTTTTTTTTGGTCTTCTAGAGCCTGAAATAGTGTTTTGCTAGCCTTGGTAACCCTAAAATAGTGTGTTTCTGGACTTTTAAACCCTAAAATAGTATTCTGCTACATTTCTAAACCCTAAAGTCGTGTTGCGATACCCTTCTAAACCCTAAAATAGTGTTTTGCCGCACTTCTAAATCCTGAATAGTGTTTTTGCTATCCTTTGTGACCCTAAAGTAGTAGTCCACCACATCTCTGAACCCTAATATGGTGTTTCGCCACGCCTGTAGACCCTAAATTAGGGTTTTCTGTGTCGCAGCATGCCCCAAAACCCCTTTCAAACGTCAGAGGTTCTCGCCCCGGGTTTATGTTTAATTACAATTATATAATTATTGTTATTATTATTTTTTAAGGTTTATTTTTATTTACTATTATTTTTATTCTTATTGAATTAAAAATGGAATTCTTGTGAAAGCCCCTTCACAGCTCCCGCAGCCAGTGTGTTCCAGCTGCTGCTGCTGTTGCTGCTGCTGCTG
>NW_013545737.1:0-5697 GCF_000499545.2 Eimeria tenella
GGTTTAGGGTTTATCTTGCCTAGCAAGACTGCGGGCCCGACGCTCAGGGCCGCGGGCGGCTCTCACGGCGAGGGTTTAGGGTTTAGGGTTCAGCGTCTGGGCCTCGGCTCCCCTAGCTGGCGTCCAGGGCGGAGGGCGAAGCAACTAGGGTTTAGGGTTTAGGGTTTAGGGTTTAGGGTTTGCGCACTGCAGAACTCGTCAGGGTCGGCCAAAAGGGGCTCGAAGAGCCCATTCAACACCAGCTTAACTACTGGGATCGTGTAGCAAAAGTCGATCCCCAGTTGCAGCAGTTCAGGGTCTAGTGCGAAGCCGCGGGCGTAGACAAAAAGGGAGGTTTGCAGCAGCAGCCGCTGCACTGCAACAGGAAGCAGCAGCAGCTGCTGCTGCAGCAGCCCCACCAGCCCCGACAGCAGCAGCTCCTGCAGAGCCTCAAACCCTAGGTGAAACTCGCTCCGGATTGCTTCTTGTTGGCTCTTGGAGGCGTCTTCGATTTTCTCCAGCCCTGCGCAAACCCTAAACCCTAAACCCCAAACCCTTGGCCAGCAGCCCAAACCCTAAACCCTACTCCCTAAACCCTAGCTCACCGTGCTTGGGAAGCAACTCGTCGATGTTGTAGTACACGTCCACGTTTCCAAGTCGAGAGGCACGCGTGGCAAAGGAGCTGCGGCAAAGCACAGCCCCTAGGGTTTAGGGTTTAGGGTATGGGGTTTAGGGTTTGGGGTTTAGGGTTTGGGACAAACCAAAACTTACTTGGGGTTTCGCAAGTCCAGCAAGGCGTTGCAAAAGAGAGCCCTGAAGCCTCGCAGCGCGTACATCCTCAGAAGCTCCATCAAATTTGAGGTCCCTGAGCAAACCCTAAACCCTAAACACTAAACCCTAAACCCTAAACCCTAAACCCCAAAGCCCAAACTTCAGGTTCCTTACTTTGAGGCCTCACCATTTGGTGACTTTCAGTGTTACGACCACATAATGATTCCCATAACCCTGAAACCAGCGTCCAAATCCCCACTCCAAAACCCTAAACCCTAAACCCTAAACCCTAAACCCTAAACCCTAAACCCTAAACCCTACCAGGGTCCATGCAAGACATAAGGTCCGGAACTTCTGCAACTTCTTGCCTCGCCACGGCTCTCATCAAGCAGCAAAAGAGGCCCCCAATGCGCCTGTCATCCAGCTCCATGTATACCTGCCAGCCACAAACCCTAAACCCTAAACTCTAAACCCTAAACCCTAAACCCTAAACCCTAAACCCTAAGCCCCAGACGAAAGAGCTCGCCAGCAGCGCTCTTTTGAGCTTCCTCTTGATAGCCGTTCCTGTGAGCTGCGCTTCACGGCTGGAAGTGCAGTGCCGCGACAGCAAAGGATTTAGGGTTTAGGGTTTAGGGTTTAGGGTTTAGGGTTTACTTGCTCGGTGACTCTCAGCACCACTTCTCTCTCTGTTTTCAAATTGACGGAAAACAACAGACGCAGCAAATAGGCTGGCTGCTGCTGCAGAATAAAAGCCAGGGGCTCCACCGCAGGCAGCTTCGACTGCAGCTCCTCGGGGGTTTTGTTGCTGCGTCCAAACCCTAAACCCTAAACCCTAATCCCTAAGTCCTGAGCGCTAGACCTTGCAACAGGAGCCCGAGGGGTTCAGTTTCAAGCCGTGACGCCTTTGCCACCTTGGATAATGCAGCAGCAGGCTGGGGCTTCGCAGATTAGGGTTTAGGGTTTAGGGTTTACGGTTTAGCGTTTGAGGTCTAGGGTTCAGGGTTTGCGAATTGAGGGACGCACTCCGCAGTATTCGCCAAAGCACAACGCGCTCGCGCAGCAACTCCGATTAGCTGCAGCATGGAAAACCCAACCCCTAAACCCTAAACCCTAAACCCTAAACCCTAAACCCTAAACCCTAAACCCAAAAGCAGGGCCTCTGTTGGACCCTTCTGCATTCAGAACTCGCAGGCAAACAACAAAGCGTCTCCTGTGAAGATCCCTCATCAACAGCGACAAGCTTAGGGTTTAGGGCTTAGGGTTTAGGGTTTAGGGTTTAGGGTTTGGGGCGCTGACGAGGGTTTGGTAGTGGGTTTCGAGCTGCTTGAGTTCTTTTTCCCTGTCTCCTAGCTGCAGCAGCTCGTTAATGTCTCTGTTTAAAATGGAGACAAGAGAGTCTTCGAGAGACAAAAGAAAGTCTGGGCGAGTTTCGAATTCTTCCTGCTGCAGCAGCTGCTGCAGCGCGGGCCACAGCGAGCCCACCATGCTGCTGCTGCTGCTGCTGCTGCTCGAAGCAGCAGCAAACCCTAGCCGCGACAGGAAACTCTGCACCGCCGCTTCGCTCAAAGTCTGAAACCCCCCGCAGCAACGACGCAGCTGCAAACCCTAAACTCTAAACCCTAAACCCTAAACCCTAAACCCTAAGCACCTGGTGCTTCTTCAGGAGCAGGCCTGCACGCACGCCGCTGCGCCTTGGGCGCGCCTGCCCTATGATCTAGGTAGGGTCTAGGGTTTAGGGCCGAGATTTGAGGGCCTAGCGTTTAGGGTTTAGTGCCTAGGGTTTAGGGTTTAGGGTTTGGACTGGGTTTGCAGCGTTCGTACGGGGTCAAGGTGGATTCTGTCTGCTGCTGCTGCTGCGTCCTGCAAGTCCGCGGGGTACTGGAAGCCGGTGTCTTCTGCTGCCGCTGCTGCTGCTGCTGCTGCTGAGGAGACACTTGGATCCGCCCAATTAGGGATTACCATTGCGGGGGTTTGCTGCAGCTGCTTCCGACGCCACCCCACACCCAGCCGCCCGCTCCCCGTGCAGCCCCACGCGTAGAGTTCCCCATTCCTGCAGCTCAAACCCTAAACCCTAAACCCTAAACCCTACGCGGCCGTCTTCGGTGACGGCGAGGCAGTGGTCTCCGCATGCAGCGACGGAGGTGAGCCTGGGGGGCCCCTGGGGGCCCTCAATTTGCACAAAAAGCTTCGGAGACAAAATGTGTTGGCTGCAGCAAAGGCTGCTGCTGCGGCCCCACACCCAGAGGTCTCCAGCAGCAGAGAGACACAGAGACACGGAGGCCCCCGCAGCAATTTGCCGCACCTGGAGACACGGGGACAGCGAACTTTCGGGATTTTTGAGGCCTTTGAAGGGACTTTGAAGGGCCTTCAGGATTTAATTGCTTTTGTTTCTTTTGCAGCAGATAAAGGGGGAAAATGCAGAAAAAACGAGACGAAAAGAAGAGAAATTAAAGAAAAAGGAGACAAAGTGGTGCGGGGGACACACAGGAGACTCAGGGAAAAGGAGATAGGCGAGATGAAAGGGAAGGAGAAAAGAAAGGAATTTTTATCATTCGAAGAGACAAAGGCAGAAGGCGACAGCTAGCCAATGCCTGCTGCTGCTGCTGCTGCTGCTGCTGCTGCGGTTGTCCCTCTTCGCTGCAGCAACAGCAGCAGCAGCGGCAGCGGCAGCACCACCCACACCATCATCATAACCGAATCATAGTCAGCAGCAGCAGCATCACCAGAATCAGCATAATCAGCAGCAGCATAGTCATCATAATCGGCAGCAGCAGCAGCAGCAGCAGCAGCAGCGGACTTTGACGTGTGTGGGGAAGGCTCTGGCGGGTGCGTAGACGTTGGCTGTGGAGCCGAGCAGCATAATCAGCAGCACAACTAGCAGCATAACCAGCAACATAACCAGCAGCAGCAGCAGCAGCAGCAGCAGCAGCATAACCAGCAGCATAACCAGCAACATAATCAGCAGCATAACCAGCAGCATAACCAGCAGCATAACCAGCAGCAGCATAACCAGCAGCAGCAGCATAACCAGCAGCAGCAGCAGCAGCAGCACAACTAGCAGCACAACTAGCAGCATAACCAGCAGCATAACCAGCAGCAGCAGCATAAGCGGCAGCAGCAGCAGCGGACTTTGACGGGTGTGGGGAAGTTGACTCTGGCGGGGGTGTAGACGGTGGCTGTGGAGCCGAGCAGCACAACCAGCAGCATAACCAGCAGCATAACCAGCAGCAGCAGCAGCATAACCAGCAGCAGCAGCAGCAGCAGCAGCGGACTTTGACAGGCGTGGGGAAGGTGACTCTGGCGGGGGTGTAGACGTTGGCTGTGGAGCCGAGCAGCATAATCAGCAGCACAACTAGCAGCACAACCAGCAGCATAACCAGCAGCAGCAGCAGCATAACCAGCAGCAGCAGCAGCAGCAGCAGCAGCAGCAGCAGCGGACTTTGACGGGCGTGGGGAAGTTGACTCTGGCGGGGGTGTAGACGTTGGCTGTGGAGCCGAGGCCGAGGCGGCCGTAGAAGCCGGCGCCCCAGGAGTAAAGGAGACCCCTCGCAGTCAAGGCCAGCACGTGGCTTTGCCCTGGAGCGGCAAAGGAGACAAAAGGAGACACTTTTGGAGCCTTTTTTGACGCTTTTGAAGGAGAAACGGCGGGCGTTTGGAGGGGACTTTGAGGGGCATTTGGGGGGCAAGTTGAGAAGAAAAAAGGAGACAAAAAGGAGACAAAAAGGGGGAGAAATGAGCGGGGAAAGGAGACAAAAGGAGACAAAAGGAGACACAAGGAGACACTTTTGAACCATTTTTTGACGCTTTTTGGAGAACAACGGAGGGAATTTGAAGGGGAATTTGAAGGGTGGTTGGGGGGGCAAGTTGAGAAGGAAAAGGGAGACAAAAAGGAGACAAAAAGGGGGAGAAATGAGCGGGGAAAGCAGACAGAAGGAGGCAAAAGGAGACACTTTTGAAGCAATCTTAAGTGGTTTTTGAGGGGCTATAGAGGGACTTCGAAAGATGTTGTGGTTGGGGGAAAATTGAGGCGAAAAAGGAGACAAAAAAGGAGACAAAAAGGGGCAGAAATGAGGACAAAGAAGGAGACAAACAAAGGCATTTAAGGGACAAATAAAGGGACAAAAAAAGATAATTGGGGGGCAAAAGGAGACACTTTTAGGCGAGAAATAAAAAGATGAAGGAGACAAATAAAGGGAAAATGAAAAGACAAATGTGGGGTCAAATACGGGGGACAATCTGAGGCAAGAAACGAGACAGTAGGAGGCAAAAAAAAGAATCGAAAAAGAGACAAAAGGAGACACATGAGAGGACACAGGAGACAAAAGGAGATAAAAGGGAGAAAAAAGGAAAAAAAGGAAAAGAGGAAAGAATACAGAAGGGAGACAAAAAGGAGACAAAAGGGAGCCCAAAAGAATAGAAACAAGGCCAAGAAATATCCCAAAAAGAAAGAAAGGCACGAAAGATATTAAAAAAAAGAGAAAGAAAAGGCATAAAAGATATTAAAAGGAGAGAAAAGAAGAGTTGCGAAAAACCCTAAAAAGGGGAAAAGGAAAAGGCAAGGAAGCCATTAAAAGCAACAAAAATGGGGAAAAGAAAGGTTGCGGAAAACCCTGAAAAGGGGAAAAGGCAAAGCAAGAAAGGCACTGAACGGAGAAAGAGGGACGAGAAAGGCAGGAGAAGAGGCGTGCAAACCCTAAAAAAGGGTTTGGCGCTTCGGACCGAGGGCGAGTTTGGAGACAGCTGCGGGGAGAGACACGACGTGGGGGACAGTGACGGCGCCGCCGAGGACTTGTTCTCCAAGTCCGAGTTTGCCGCTGTCTGCTGCGCCCCACATCCAAAGGTCTCCGGCCTGCAGCACGTCCTCCGCAGCAGCAGCAGCAGCAGCAGCAGCAGCAGCAGCGTCGCCGAGGCCCGCAGTGATGCATGCGCTGTAGTTGGGCCCGGCGA
>NW_013545738.1:0-5000 GCF_000499545.2 Eimeria tenella
GTGGTGTATGTACACCCGACTGAGGCAGCAGCAGCTTCAGAAGGAAATATAAAATTAAAAATGATAAAAAATAAATGTATTTGGGGCAACAAAGATTTCAAAATAAAAATAAGAAAACGAAAAGTTCTGGTTCGTAATTTGCTGCGGGAGAAATGCCGCAGGGTGTACAGACACCCCAACAGCGATGGGGCAGAGACGCAGCAGCAGCAGCAGCAGCAACTGCAGCAATGGCTGCAGCAACTGCGGAAGCAGCATCTGCAGCGTGCTAGCAGCAGCAGCATTTGCAGCAGCAGCATCAGAAGCAGCACCTGCTGCAGCGCGTTAGCAGCGGCAATATTTAAGGGTGTATGGCCCAGCTGCTGCTGCTTCTGCTACTGGTTGTGTCATCGATGCTGCTGCTGCTGCTTGTGGCATTGCTGCTGCTGCTGATGGCTGTAGCATCGCCGCTGCTGCTGTCGCTGCTGCTTCAGCTGCCCGCGTCTCTATTAGTGCTGCTGATAACCTGTTGCTGCTGCTGCTGTTGGTGCACTGGATAATGAGAACGTACTAGCTAAAATAGACTCACAAGACCTGCTGCTGTTGGTGCTGCTGCTGCTTCTGTTGCTGCTGCTGCAGCTGCTGCTGCTGCTGCTGCGTTTGTGCTGCGTCGCTATTGCGGTGTCTGTACACCAGGCGGAATCTGCTTCCAGAAAATCAGGAGCCAGAACTTTTCGGCCTTTAGATTTTCTTTTTAAATCTTTTTTATTTCAAATATATTTAATTAAATTTATTTAAACTTTTCGGGTTTTCAATTCTGCGGGCATCTCCGGCAGCTCGAAGCCGCAGCCAACAGTGTTGAATGAGGCAAATGAGGTGAGTTGGGTCCTTTTTTCGGTTTTTTGTGTTCAATTTAATTAAATTTAATTATAAAGTTATTTTAAATGACATATTTGGCACTTTTTGGAATTAAAAACGGAAAATGCGGCGAAAAGAAAGGTTTGCTCACGGCCGATTCCGCGTCGCAACGCTCGGGTGTACATACACCTGGCGATCTACGCGGTTGCGGGCGCTGCCGCCGCCCTTTGGGTTTTTATTTGTGAAATTGTTTTATATTTTGAAATGAAATATAAATTTAAAAAGGAGAAAAATGAATCGCCTTAACATCCGGGGTGGACAGACAGCGCGTCGGCGCAGCTGCCTAGACACCGCATCGGGCGCGGGTGAAGGAAGGGGAAACGGGTTTTTTTGGTGTCTTTTTGAAAGGTTTTTTGTCCTGATTAAATGAATTGTATTATATTGAATTTAGGGCATTGTTTTAAAGTCCAAAAAAAGCAAAAAAAACCGATTTCAGCCGCCGCCGCTCGAGGTGTTTTGAGCCGGCCGGCGCTGTCGCTACCTCTTGTGGCTGGTCGCGAGCTGCGCCTACACCTGAAGGCTGGGAGGTTATTATTGCATTATTTCTGCTCATTTCGGGTTTAGTTTTGTTTAAACTTGCAATATATTCTTCTGCAAACTTCAAAAGGGCTTTTCCAGGGCCGCAGCAGCTCCACGCATCGAAGAGCAGCACTCGATTCACACTAGCTGTCTGTACACCCCAGCAGCAGCGCCGATTTGCTTCTCTTTTTCGGCAGCGCCTCCACATTTGCCTTTTTCTATTTTATAAAGTCACTCTAATCTGAATTTCACCTTTTTCTGTCCGAAGGTGTGCAACTCAGGGCCTGTTGCTGCTGCTGCTGCTGCTGTTGCTGCTGCAGCCGTTTGGGTGTATCGACAGCTCCCGGGCAGCCACAAAGGCCACACTATGAGCTTTTTCAGCTTCTTTGTTTGATTTTTTGACTTCAAATTTAATTAAATACCATTTAAGACTCTTTAACCCCTTAATGGCCCCCAAGAGAACCCGCAAAGTCCCGCAGCAGCAAACCAGCAGCAGCAAACTCGACACTCCCTCCCCCCTCGCCAAACCCAGCAAGATGAGCTCCCAAGAACGCGACCAGCAGCAGCAGCTGCAGCAGCAGCAGCAGCAAATGCAGAAGCTCCAGCAGCAGCAGCAGCAGCAGCTACTGCAGCAGCAGCAGCAGGCTGAAAAGGAAGCTATGGATACACCCCAAAAACCCCAACAGCAAGAACAAGCCACAAGAGAAACCACACCGGAGGAAAAGGAAGAAGACAGCCTTGTATCTCAGCAGCAGCAGCAGCAGCAGCAACTGCAGCAACAACAGCAACAACAGCAACAACAACAGCTGCTTCAGCAGGCGTCGCAGGAGCAGCGACAGCAGCAGCGGCTGCAGGACGAGCAAGAGCAGCAGCTGCAGCGCCAACAAGAGCAACAGCAGCAGCACCAAATGCAGCAAGAGCAGCAGCAGCGCCAGCAGCAGCAACAGCAGCAGCAGCAGCTGCAGCTGCGCTCTGCTGCACCTCAAAGGGTGTCTGTACACTGGAAGCAAGACGTGGTCGACAAGCTTCGGCTGCCTGGTAATTTTGCTGTTGCCGTTGCTGCTGCTGCTGCGTCGTTTGCTGCTACATCTGCTGCTGCACTGCTGTTTCGGCTCATTTCTGTTCCATTTTCCCAGCTGCAGCAGCTGCAACAGCAGCAGCTGCTGCTGCTGCTGCAACAGTCTTGGCGGAGCCCTTTGCACGTGTTTTCTTATTAATTCTTTTTCTACATGCTGCTGCTGCTGCTGCTGCTGGTGTGCGCAGGCCCCACGCTGACGCTGGCGCAGTTCCTGCAGGCCTTCGAAGACAGCAGCAGCGGCAGCAGCAGCAGCTTGTGCTGCTCTGTCTTTGAGCAGCTAAAAAGCGAAGGTCTTGCTGCTGCTCCTGACACAATTGCCATGCCAACTTTGCTGCAGCTGCTGCAGCAGCTGCACGAAACAGATATTAAACTCATCGTAGGCCTCACGCGGCAGCTCGTCAGCCACCTCAGGGGTAAGAGCAGCAGCAGCAGCAGCAGCAGCAGCAGATGCAGCAACAGCAGCAGCAGCAGAGCCAGACTGAGCAGTAGAAGCACAGCAGTAGAACACTCGCTAAGACACACACTGCAGCAGCAGCCGCAGCAGTCACAGCAGCAGCCTCAGCAGTCACAGCAGCAGCAGCAGCAGCAGCCGCAGCAACAGCAGCAGCAGCAGCAGCAGCAAATGCTGCAACTGTTTCCAATTGTTTTGCTGCAGACATCGACAGCAACTTGAAGAAGACCGAATCGAAATCTGCTGCTCATGAATTCGCCGGCAAATGGCTGCTGAGGTGCTGCAACAATTCATTTATTTATTTATTTTTAATTAATTAATTAATTATTTATTTTTAATTAATTGATTAATTAATTAATTCATTTGTTTTTTTTATTTATTATTTTTATTTATTGTTTTATTCATTTGTTGCTTACCATATCTCGTTTTCTATTTGTCTGGTCATTAGTTGTTCGCGCCTCAAACCCTACACCCTAAACCCTAAACCCTAAACCCTAAACCCTTAGACCTAAACTCTAAACCCTAAGCCCTAAACCCTAACATCTAAACTCGCCCTTTTTGTTCTGTCATAATTTCTGGCTTGCATATACATATAAATATAAACATAAATATAAATATAAATATAAATATAAATATAAATATAAATATAAATATAAATATAAATATAAATATAAATGTAAATATAAATATAAATATAAATATAAATATAGATATAGATATAAACATAAATATGAATATAAATATAAAGATAAGGATAAATATTAATATAAACGTAAGTATAAATATAAACATAAATATAAATATAAACATAAATATAAATATAAACATTAATATAAATATAAATATATAAATATATAAATATAAACAAATACAAAATATGGTGCTGCTTCTGCTGCTGCTGCTGTTGTTGCTGTTGCTGCAGGTACTTCAACTGCCTGGTGGAGGGCTGCGCAGCAGAATGTTCTTTGCTGCTGTCCCGAAGGGCCCCACAGTTTGCTGCTGCAGCATTTAAGCAGCAGCTGCAGCAAGCAGCACCTTATTGGGAAAGGGCCCTAGCAGCTGAACACCAACTCACCCTTGAACAGGCCCACCTTGTGAGTCCCCTAGGGTTTAGGGTTTAGGGTTTAGGGTTTGGGGTTTTGGGATCCTGGTTTCACTTCCTCTTGCTTCCCTTTTGACATTTCTCATGCCCCAATGAAAGTTATCCATTTTATTTGTTTATTGTTTTATTTATTTGTTCATTTATTATTTAATACTTATTATTTAGGGTTTAGAAGTAATAAATAAGTGTTTGTAATGGTTTGTTTTTTTGCTTCTGCTGCTGCTGCTGCTGCTGCAGCTACTGGCAAAGTGCCTCCAAAACATGCAGGTGGAGCTGGAGCGCGATGTGGAAGAGCTGCGTTTGCTGCAGCTGACAGCAGCAGCAGCAGCAGCAGACCGCGAGGCTTCTGCTGCAGCAGCAGAGCGGCTGCGGAGCCTGGCTGCAGCTGCCGACGGGCCACAGCAACCCGGACAAGACCCAGCAGCAGCAGCAGCAGCAGCAGCAGCAGCAAGAGGAGGAGTTCTTGCTGTTCGATATACTTATGAAGATGGCACTGAAGTTGTAAACCCTGCGCATTTGCCTGAGGGGGCTCGGCTGGCGGAGCAGCAAGCAACAGCAAACTTGCAAGCTGCTGTTGCTGCTGCTGCTGCTGCTGCCAAGGCTGCGGAGCAGCAGGCTCTTGCTGCAGCAGGCAGCATGACCCACGCCTCCCAGCTGCAAGCAGCATACAACAAAAGCAGCAGCAAACCAGACGACGCGCTGCAGCAGCTGCAGCAGTTCTACAAGCAGCAGCGGCTGCAGCTGGAGCGCCAACACGCCCTAAGCCGCCAAGCTAGCCAGCAGCAGCAGCAGCAGCAGCAGCAGCAGGCGGAGCAGCAGAAGCAGCAGCAGCAGCAGCAGGCGGAGGAGCAGCAGCAACAGCAGCAGCAGCAGCAGCAGGAGCAGCAGAAGCAGCAACAGAAAGCCATCGACATGCAGCAGCAGCTCCGGCAGCAAATGCAGCAGCACATGCAGCA
>NW_013545739.1:0-5882 GCF_000499545.2 Eimeria tenella
ACCATCTGCTGCTGCTGCTGCTGCAGCTTCTGCTGCTTCTGCCGCTTCTGCTGCTGCTGCAGTTTCCGCTGCTGCTGCTGCTGCTGCGCTGCAGCACTTTGGAAAAAAGGATTAAATTTGAACTTTAAAATATTTCGGAAAAGCACCTGAGGCGAGGATCATTTTTCCAAGTCTCGACATCCGTGGGATCGAAGCCCTTGCTGCTGCTGCTGCTGCTGCTGGTTTGCTGCAGCCCGCCTGCTGCTGCTGCTGCTGCGTGGCGGGTTTTGTGGCTGCTCCAGCTGCTGCGGAAGCAAGACTGGGAGCAGAAGCAGTTGGGGTGTATGTCCAGCTCAATGCACTTCGGACAGCTCAAGAAACGCCTTCCTGCTGCTGCTTCCGAAACCCCACACCCTTGACAAACTGCTGCTGCTGCTGCTGCTGCTGTTGCTGCTGCTGCTGCTGCTGGTCCTGCGCCGGGCGCGGGCGCGGGCGCCCCTGCTGCTGCTTCGCCTGCAGGGGCACCAGCTGCTGCTGCACTATCAGCAGCAGCAGCAGCAGCAGCAGCAGCAGGTGGCATGTTGACTAAAGAACAGAAGGGAGACTGCAGCAAACCAGGAAGGAACCTGCTGCCGATAATAGCAGCAGCAGCAGCAGCAGCAGCAGCAGGAAAGTTTGGAAAGTGGAAAGTGGCTAGACTTCGAATATAGGGGAAATAATCGTTTTTAATTATTTGTTTTTGCTGCTGCTGCTGCAGCCCCAAAGAGCGCATGCAAGTGGAGTCTTTGGGGCTTTTTGAATGTTTCGAATTTAATATTTAATTCTTTTAAATTCTTTTTATTTATTTCATTTATTTCATCTATTTTATTTATTTCTTTTTATTTCTTTTTTATTTCCAAAATTCAGCTCGGGACGCGCGCGCCCCGCCGCCGAGGTGTCTGTACACCTCAGCGCGCCCCACAGCCGCCAAAATCGATTTTTCATTTCCTTCATTTATTTAATTAAATAAAACTATCATTTGTTTATATATTTGTATATTTATATATTTATTTATTTATTATTTATTTATCATTTATTTGTTTGTTTCTTTTGCTTCTAAAGATCTGCTGCTGCTGCTGCAGCTGCTGCTGCTGCTGCTGCGCCGCTGCTGCGGTGTCTCTCCTTTTATCTCTTTTTTCATTTTCTTTTTTAAATTTTTTTTCATTTTTTTCTCATTTTTTAAATTCTTTTTCTCCTTTTATTTATTTCTCTCTTTTCTTCTTTTTTTCCCCCTTTTTTCTCGCTTTTTATCCCTTTTTACTTTCCTTTATTTCTTTTATTTCTTTTTTTCCCGATTGTTGCCTCTTTTTAGTCTTTTTTTTATCTTTTTCTCTTTTTGTCCCCCTTTACCTCCTTTCGACTCCTGACCTCTTTTTATTTCTTTCTTATCTCCTTAAATCTTCTTGTTTATTTCTTTTTATCTCTTTTTATATCCCTTTATATCTTTCTTTTTCTTTTTTGTCTTTTTTATTCCTTTTTTGTCTCTTTTTGTTTCTTTGGAAAACCCCGTTGGGGCTCTTTGGCTTTCACGTCCCTCAGGTGTCTATACAGCTCAAAATGGCGGCCGAGGAAGAAAGAAAGAAAAAAAAAAGAAAAGAAATAAATAAAGAAGTAAATAAGGAAATAAATAATAAAACAAATAAAGAAATAAATGAAGAAATAAATGAAGAAATAAATGAAGAATTAAAAAAAGAAAAGAAAAAAGAAATGAAAAGAAAAATTAAAAATGAAAATTTCAAAGAAGACAGCGAGCAGGAAACGGAGGCAAAAGCCGAAATTGAAAAGATGAAAAATAAAAAAGAAAAAAAAGAAAAAGAAAAGGAAATAAATAAACAATTAGATAAGCAAACAAGTGAAGAATTAAATGAAGAAGAAGAAGAAGAAGAAGAAGAAAAAGAAATACAAGAAGAAAAAGAAATTAAAAAAGAAAAAGAAATTAAAAAAGAAAAAGAAATTAAAAAAGAAAAAGAAATTAAAAAAGAAAAAGAATTAAACGGAAATTTGGATTTATTTCGAATTTCTGAAATTACAAAAAATGAATTAAAAAAAAATAAAATCGAAAAACTGCTGCCCGTCCAAATCCTCACTTTCGACTTGGTTTATGAAGGTGAGAATAAATAAATAAATAAATAAATTAATTAATTAATTAAATTAATTAATTTCTTTAATTATTTATTTTGCTTTTTTGTTTGCTTTCTGGTGGCCTTGGTGGCTTGTTTGGGCTCGATAGGGATGCAGTGCAGCAGCAGCAGCAGCAACAGCAGCAGCAGCAGCAACAGCAGCAGCAGCAGCAATCGCAGCAGCAGCAACAGCAGCAGCAGCAGCAGCAATTCGTTTCTGATTTTGGGTGTGCAGCGCAGCAAGTAGACTGCTGCAGCAGCTCTCTCGCTCAAACGAATTCCCATATATTTATTATTTATTATTTATTTGTTTATTTATATTTATTCGTTTATTTATTTATTAATTTATTTTTCTATTTTTTATTTTTTTATCTTTTATTTGTAGGAAGGGATTTGATTTGCCGGGCGAAGACAGGCACAGGCAAAACTTTGGCCTTTTGTTTGCCCTTGGTGGAAAAATACTTTTCTGAAAAAGATTTAAAAACCAACAAAAATATAAATCCAAGTTTTAATTCATTTAATAAAACCAGCAGCAGCAGCAGCAGCAGCAGCAGCAGCAGGGGCTTTCTGCGAAGAAAGGGCACTCCAGAGATGAAAGTAGGTGCTGCAGCACCAAATCAAGTAATTAATTAGTCAATTAAAAATATAATTGATTTAAAATAGAATTTGTTTATTTTATTTATTTATGCTGCTGCCGTTGCTGCTGCTGCTGCCGTTGCTGCTGCTGCTGCCGTTACTGCTGTTGCTACTGTTGCTGCTGCTGCTGCTACTGCTACTACTCTTGCTGCTGCTGCTACTATTGTTGCTGCTGCTGCTGCTACTATTGTTGCTGCTGCTGCTACTGTCGCTGCTGCTGCTACTGTTACTGCTGCTGCTGCTACTGTTGCTGTTGCTGCTACTACTGTTGCTGCTGCTGCTGCTGCTGCTTTGCAGGTGCTGATCGTGCTGCCGACGCGGGAGTTGGCGCAGCAGGTGTACGAACAGCTGCAGCAGCTGTCTGTGGGGCGCTTCAGCAGCGTGTGTCTCTTTGGGGGTTCTTCGGAGCAGCAGCAGCAGCAGCAGCTGCAGCAGCAAGGAGCAGAAGCCTGTGTCGGTACACCCGGGAGGCTTCTGGACTTCATTCAAAGAGCTGTAGTGACACTCCAGGGTGTACAGACAGCTGTCTTGGACGAAGCAGACAGACTCCTCGAAATGGGGTTTAAAGAAGACATCGAAACCATCCTCAACACCATCAACCAGCAACAGCAGCAGCAGCAGCAGCAGCAGCAGCAGCAGCAGCAGCAGCAGCAGCAGCAGCGGGGTCCGAACAGTTTTCAGCTGCTGCTGTTCACTGCAACATTTCCGCCCTGGGCTCAGAAGCTGTCGAAGACTTATTTGAAGAGCGACCGAGCCTTTGTGGACATAACTGCGCTGCAGCAGCAGCAGCAGCAGCAGCAGCAGCAGCAGCCGGGAGCAGCAGCAGCAGCAGCGACGATAACGCACCTCGCGATCCAGTGTCCGTACAGCTCGCGGGCTGCGGTGCTGCCGCTGCTGCTGTGGCTGTACGGGTCTGCTGCGGACTGGGGCGCAGCAGCAGCAGCAGCAGGGGCGCCGGCCGGAGCAGCAGCAGCAGCAGCAGCAGCAGCAGCAGCAGCAGCAGCGGGAGACGAGGGCCTGAGCGTGGTGTTCTGCGAAACGAAGCAGCAGGCGTGCGAGCTGTCGCTGCTGCCGGCGCTGCGCTGCTGCTGCTGCTGCTTGCACGGAGACATGGCGCAGCAGCAGCGCGAAGCAGCTCTTGCTGCTTTCAAAAAAAAACAAATTAAATGTCTCCTTGCAACAGATCTTGCTGCTAGAGGTTTGGACATAAAGTGTCTCCGTTTGGTGCTGCAGTTGTCAGCGCCGCGGGACGCTGCGGTGTACGTACACCGCGCGGGCCGCACCGGCCGCAGCAGCAGCAGCAGCAGCAGCAGCAGCGGCTGCAGCATTTTGTTCTTTTCCCCCAAAGACGCTCCTTTTCTTGCTGCTCTCGAAGCAAAAGAAAACATTTCTTTCTACAGAGTCGGAGTGCCGCAGCAGCAGCTGCTGCTGCAGGCCCGCAGCAAAGCCAAGCTGCAGCAGATCTGGCCCTCCCTCTCCCTCGAGCCGCAGCAGCAGCAGCAGCAGCAGCAGCAGGGGCTCCAGGCCATCGTCGCCGCAGCCGCACAGCAGCTGCTGCAGACCGAGCAGCCGCAGCAGCTCGTCGAGAGCCTCCTGCTGCAGCTGCTGCAGCCCGGCACCGACGCCCCTGCTGCAGCAGCAGCAGACACTGCAGCAGCAGCAGCAGCAGCAGCAGCAGCAGCAGCAGACATCTCCGCACTCTCAGGGAGACCCGGATTTGTCTCCTACACTTTAACTTTTAAACCTCCTCCTAAAGCTCCTTTAAAAGGTTCTTCTGCTTATGTGTGGCGGGCGCTGAAGAGCAGCGCAGCAAAAGCAGCAGCAGCAGCAGCAGCAGCAGCAGCAGGCACTACAGCAGCAGAAGCAGCAGCAGCCGCAGAGCAACTCATCGACCAAATCCAGGGAATGACCCTCACACTCAAGGGAGACGGAGCTCTCTTCGAAGTCCCAGCAGCATCAAGAAAACAATTTGAAGAGTTGCTGCTGCAGCAGCCCCCAAAGGGTACTGCAGCAAACGCCCGCAGCAGCAAAGCCAGCAGCAGCAGCAGCAGCAGCAGGGGCTTCGTGATTGAACTCACGCAGCACCTCCCCCCGCTGCAGGACGCCCTATACTTGGCGAGGCAGCAGCTGCAGCAGCAGCAGCAGCAGCAGCACAAGCTGCAGCTAACAAATCCAAACCACATTTCTGCCCGAGCTCTGGCAAAAGGGGGGAAGGGCTTTTCTAGCTCCACTAGAAGCAGCAGCAGCAGCAGATTCAGCAGCAGCAGCAGCAACAGCAGGGGCAGATTTGGTGGCAGCAGCGGCAGCAGCAGCAGCAAATTCGGCAGCAGCAGTAGCAGCGGCAACAGATTCGGCAGCAGCAGCAACAACGGATTCGGCAACGGCAGCAGCAGCAACAGATCCAGCAGCAACAGCAGCAGCAGATTCAGCAGCAGCAGCAGCAGCAGCAGATTTGGCAGCAAGAGGGGCGAAGAGGAGACATTTAAAAAGAGACAATTTGAGGCCCCCAAAGGCGGCGAGCAGCAAATAAAGAAACAGAGAATGAAATAAAATTTAATTTAACTAATTAAATTAAATTAAATTAAATTAAATTTAAATTAAATTAAAGTAATTAAATTAAATCAATTTGATTAAATAAATGAAGTGGCGTCCACGCTTGTCGGCCTCTTTTGTTCTGGGGCCGCGCTGCAGCAGCAGCAGCAGCAACAGCAGCAGCAGCAGCAGCAGCTGCTGCTGCTGCTGCTTTGTATTTGTTTCGTTTTATCTCTGTCTCATTTGGCGATTAATTTTCTCTCTTTCTTTCTTTTGTTTATTTATTTCTCTTTTATTTATTAATTCTTTATTTAATTTATTTAATTCTATTTTATTTCTTTTTATTTTATTTTATATCTTTATTTCCTTTTATTCTTTTAATTCTTTTTCTTTTTATTCATTTGTCTTTTTGTCTTTGATTCATCTCCATTTTTTTTAAAAAACCAAAAAAGCAATTTATAATTTATTTATTAGATCTTTGTTTTGTTTTTAATTGATTTACTATTATTATTTATTGTTTATTTATTTAGTTTGTTACTTCATTTATTTGTTTAGCTAGTTAGTTTATTTTTATTT
>NW_013545740.1:0-6009 GCF_000499545.2 Eimeria tenella
GCTGCTGCTGCTGCTGCTGGGGGTGCTGCTGCTGCTGCTGCTGGGGGTGCTGCTGCTGCTGCTGCTGTTGCGGGTGCCGCTGCTGAGCGTGCTGGGGATGGTGCTGTGTTGGGGTTGCTGGGGGTGCTGCTGTGTGGGGTTGCTGCTGTCTTTGCGGGTGCTGCTGTTGCTGCTGCTGCTGCCGTTCGCGATGCTGCTGCTGCTGCTGCTGCTGCGAGCCCACAGTGGCGGGAGAGCGTTTCGCTTCCGAAGCAGAAGCAGGAGCGTTAGGCTCGGGGTCTTTTTCGCGTCTGGAGCCCAAACTGCTGCCTCCGCTGCTGCTGCTGCTGCTGCTGCTGCTGCACGTGTTTTCGTGCAGCAATGGACCTTCAACACCATGACAAACCCCGTTCGAGACCCCTTTTTCTCCCCCAAGGCCCGGCTGCACTCGGGCTTCAGCTTTTTATTTCATCAAGTGCTGCGGCGGCCTTTGACGCGCTTCGTGAGCGAGGTGAAGACCCTCTTGAAGCGCCGCCGCCGCCGCAACAGCAGCAGAAGCAACAGCAGCAGCAGCAGCAGCAGCAGCAGCAGCAGCAGCGGGAGCAAGAGGCCGCTGGTGGTTGTGTTCACGGGACACTCTCAGGGGGGGGCCAGCGCCTCTCTTGCTGCCTGGTTTGTCTCCAAACATTTGAAAAAACAAATTCAAAAAGGAAGGGTGGTTATTTACTGCATCACTTTTGCTGCTCCCCTGGTGCGTGCGGTGTACGTACACCTCAGCGTCCATGCACCTCAGCTTTCACTTTGCGATTTCCCGTCAATTCAAGGCTCTTTGAATCACTTTTTGAATGCATTTAATCAGCTTTTATTTATTTATTTAAATAGAGGTTAATTTATTTTCAAAATCCATTTAAATTCACTCAAATTCGCGAAATCGCATTCGTGATCCCACAGCATTCAGGTGTCCATACACTCGAACGCCCTGATAGAAACAAGTGCAAATAAATAATGCATCAAAAGTGAATTGAAGATTTGCCAAATTATCCATTTTTAATTTATTATTCTTTCGTTGTTCATTTGCATGCAAATGCAATTAATATCCCCCAAATACGTCCCCACATAAATCCACGCAAATGCCACTACGCAGTCCACTGGCACGCAGCAGCAGCAGCAGCAGCGACAGCAGCAGCAGCAGCAGCAGCAGCAGCAGTAGCACCACCAGTATCACCAGCAGCCGCACCAGCAGCAGCGTCCGCAGCAGCACCCGCACCTGCACCCGCAGCAGCAGCAGCAGCAGCAGCAGCAGCAGCAGCAGCAGTCCGTTTTTGTTTTTGTTCAGATTGGAGACCGCGCAGCAATAAAGGAGCTGCAGCGCCACGGGGCCATCTTCCAGCACTTAGTTGTTGATGTGGATCCAGTCCCCGATTTGCGACAGGCCAAGGGAAAGGCCTACATGGAAAAGGACTACGAACACACCATCACCGTAGGGTTTAGGGTTTAGGGTTTAGGGTTTGGCGTTTAGGGTTTGGGGTTTGGGGCTTAGGGTTTAGGATTTCGTGGTTGCCCTTTACAAAAGGACGTATGCCCGCGCGCGTACCCGCACGGGCATCGAACTGCACCGCCGCGCGTCTGCCTGTGCTGCTGCTGCTGCTGCTGCTGCGCTGCTGCTGCTGCTGCGCTGCTGCTGCTGCTGCTGCTGCTGCTGCTGCAGCTGCCGATGCACTCGCTGGCGCGGGCGCTAGTGCGGGAGGAGCCCTCGGGGCGTTTGCTGTTTAGCGGGCTGAGCTGGCTGGGCGCGGAGTACCGCAGCAGCAGCAAAAGGGGGCGGCTGCTGCAGTTTGCTGCTGGGCTGCTGGGGCTGCAGCAGCTGCGGCGCTTCAGCAACAGCATGGCCCTCGTCTGGACCCACATGCATGCGCTGCCTTGCGCCCTCACGCTGCTGGCGGGGCTGCTGCAGCAAATCAAATGGAGCAGCTTCTGCAGCAGCGCCTTCCTCCGCACCTGGGGCGGCAGGCCCTACGTCGCCAGCCAGGGTCCGCCTGTTGCTGCTGCTGCTGCTGCTGCTGCTGCTGCTGCTGATGTGGTGATGAGGATGATGAGGGGTTTTAGGGGGTGGTGGGGATGGGGATGCTTGTGGTGGTGGTGGTTCTGCTGCTGATGCTGCTGCTGCTGCTGATGATGATTATCATGCTGCTGCTGCTACTGCTATTGCTTGTGGTGCTGGTGGTTATGCTGCTGATGATGGTGATTGTGGTGGTGGTCTAATGCTGCTGTGAGGATGAAGTTGATGGCGGTGATGGTGAACACGCTGCTGCTGCTGCTGCTGAGAGTATACTGCTGCTGCTACTGCTGCTGCACATCTGCTGCTGCTGTACTGCTGCTGCTGCTGCTGCAGAGCTAGACATGGCGCTGAAGGAAGCCTGGTTTAAGGGGCTGCTGCCGATGGGGGCGCTGCTGGACCGGAGACTAAAAAGAGATCCGAAGTTTCTTGAACGAGCAGCAGCAGAAGTGGAGCGTGTTTACCTGAAGGTCCCGCAGGAGCAGCAGCTGCAGCTGGCGCTGCAGCTGCATCTGCAGCTGCAGCAGCAGCAGCAGCAGCTGCAGCAGCAGCAGCAGCAGCAGCTGCAGCAGCAGCAGCGGAGGCAGCAGCAGAGGCAGCAGCAGCAGAAGCAGCAGCAACGGCGGCGCCAGTTCGGAAGAGCCCACTGAGGCCCCGCAAATGCACTTGTGGATTTTGCAAGATCCCGGAAATAAAATTTGATTTTTTTCTTTTCGAATTTGAAATGCAAAAGTGCTGCTGAGGGGTGTACGTACACCCGGACCCGGTGTACGTACACCCGAGCGCGTGCTGCGTCTTCGCCTCATTTTCGCATTTTCGAAATCCCAAAAGTCCATTTAAATGCTGCCGGGGCCGCAGACTCAGGTTTTGCTTGTTTATATATGTTTCTTTTGTTGCTTTTTTCCTTTTGCTGCTCTTTAAAAGGAAAAAATGCAAAAAAAAGAACTTTTGTGCAGATTTGCTTTTTCTTGTTTTCGCTCTTCAGGTGTACGTACACTGGGTGCGCGCCCGCCGCGGCAGCTCCAACTTGTGTCTTTAAATGCTCGTTTGTGAAGTTGATTTATTATTTTGAAATTAATTTGCAATTAAATGTTATTATTTAGCATCAAGAAGATCTTTCTTTCTTCTTTGCTCGCTTGCATGCTCAGCTGTTCGGGTGTATGGACATCTGAGCGCAGCAGACGCATGTGCTTTTTGTGCATGCACCTTCTTGGACTTCTTTAGCTGCTTCGGCGGCTAGCTAGCTCCTGGCCAGCTAGCTAGCCAGCTAGCTAGCCAGCTAGCTAGCCAGCTAGCCAGCAAGCTGGCCGGCTGCTGCCTGGCTTTCACGACCTAGCGAGCTAGCTAGTTAGCAAGCTAGCTAGCTGGCGAGCTATCCAACTGGCGCTAGCTAGCTAGCGAGCTAGCTAGCTGGCGAGCTATCCAGCCAGCTAGTTATCCAGCTAACTAGCCAGCTAGCTAGCTAGCTGGCTAGCTAGCTAGCTAGCCGAGGGAACCGAAGTGGTTTAGCTGGCTTGGCTGGCTCTTCGGAGCTTGCTGCTGGGAGTGCAGGGGCGGGGCCCTGAGCAGCAGAAACTACAGAATGGATTTTGATGCAGCAGATTAGGAACGAGCTAGCATTTAGGCAGCAGCAAAAGCAGCAGCAAAAGAAGCAGCAACAGCAGCAAAAGTTAAACCAGAAGCAAAAGTAGCAGCAGCAGCAGCAAAAGTAGCAACAGCAGCAGCAAAAGCAGCACCAGCAGCAACTCGCCGTCTTAGTCTCAGACACAGCTGGAGGCGACGCGGCTATCCCAGCTACAGCTAACTGTAGCTGGCTGTGGCTAGCTGTAGCCCGCTGCAGCTAGCTGCACTCATCACTGTCGCTGCAGCTAGCTGTAGCTAGCTGCAGCCACAACTGCGCAATTGCAGCAGCAGCAACAGCTAGCTGGAGCGGCAAATGCGGCGCCAACAAACGCAGCGGATAGGCTACAGCCACGAGCAGCAACAACAACCAGCTGCAGCAGCAGCAACAGCTAGCTGCAGCAGCACCTGCAGCAGGGTATGCAACGCCAACAGGCGCAGAGAACAAGCTGCAGCAACAAGAACAGCAGCAGCAGCAGCAGCAGCAGCAGCGGCAGCAGCGGCAGCAAAACAAATCGGGGAAATGATACATATATACATATATATATATATATATGATAAAAGGGGTCAAAGAGAGAAAGAAACAAAAAGCTAAGAGACAAAAAGAAAAGTAAACTTGCCAAAGAAAGAAAAGGAAATAAAAGAAGAACAAAACGGAGCCGCAGTAAACAAAGCAGCTAAAGCCTTGCAGCAGCAACAGCAGCAGCAGCAGCAGCAGCAGAAAGTGCGCAAGGGGGTCAAAAGGGACAACAAAAGCCAGGCCTGCAGCGGCTAGCTAGCTAGCTAGCCGACTAGCTAGCTGGCTGGCTAGATGGCTAGCTAGCTAGCTAGTCGATTGGCCTACTCGCTGGCTGTCTAGGTAGCTATCTGGCTTGCTCGCTAGCTGGTTAGCCATCTGGCTAACTAGTTGGTCCACTGGCTAGCTAGCTAGCTGTCCAGCTAGCCTGCTAGCTAGCTAGCTAGCTAGCTACGTAGGTGGTAAGGCTATCTCCTAGATAAATAGTTGCATGTGGAGCTTGCTAGCCGTCAACTTCGCCAGCTAGCCAGTTGTGGGTAGCTAGCTAGCCAGCTAGCTAGCGAGTCACCTAGGTAGCTAGCTAGCTAGCTAGCTAGCCAGTTGCGGGCGGCTAGCTAGCTAGCTCCCAGTAGGCTCTCTCTGTTTGCTGCACAAGTCTAAAAGCAGAAAGAGTTGAGTTCCTGAGAACTCATTAATGAGTTTTGAATTATACAACTTTTCGAAATATGTTCTCTTAATTTGCTCTTCTAATCATACTTATTTACTCTTGACCGGACACAAATGCAGCTGCTGCAGCTGCTGCGCTCCAGCTGCGACTGTAGCAGCTGCTGCAGCTGCTGCTGCTGCTGCAGCCGCTGCTGCTGCTGCTGCTGCTGCAGCTGCTGCTGCTGCTGCAGCTGCTGCAGCTGCTGCTGCTGCTGCTAGAGCTGCTGCTGCTGCTAGAGCTGCTGCTGCTGCAGCTGCTGCTGCTGCTGCTGTTGCTGCAGCTGCTGCTGCTGCTGCTGCTAGAGCTGCTGCAGCTGCAGCAGCTGCTGCTACTGCTGCAGCCGCTGCAGCTGCTGCTGCTGCTAGAGCTGCTGCAGCTGCTGCAGCTGCTGCTGCTGCTGCAGCTGCTGCTGCTGCTGCTGCTGCTGCGGCTGCTCGTCTAGTCAATAGAATGTCTGTTCAGTAAGACATTTTCCCTTACTCTACACAGCTAGCTGCAAATGGCTAGCTAGGGCTGCAGCTGCACAGGCGAGGGAGAAGGCACTGCAGCAGAAGCAGCAGCAGCAGGAACGGTGCAGCTGCACATGGATATGCTGCTGCTGCCGTTGCAGCTGCTGCCGCTGCTGCTGCAATTGTTGCAGCAGCTGCTGCTTCTCCCTGCGAGTTGCAGCAGCAGCTACAGCTACAGAGCTGAACAATGATTGCCCATGAAAAGGGACTACAACAGGCCAATCAGGAGGCCCTCATAAGCCCCTTGGGGGGCCCCCAGCGTCCCCCAGGGGGCCCCAGGGGGCCCCCACGGGGCCCACAGGGGGCCCCCAGAGGCCCTAAAGAGGTCAACTGGGGCCCCTCGGGGGCCCCTCGAGACCTCCAGGGGCCCCTCAGAGGCCCTCAGGGGGCGCTAGGGGCCCCCAAGGGGGCTAGGGGGCCCCCCGGGACCCCTATGGGACCTCAGGAACCCTAGAAGTACGGGCCCCTCGGGGGCCCCCCGGGGCCTCTCAGGGGACCCCAGTTCTACTTCGGGGCAGCAGGGAGGACCCTTGAGGGGCCATGTGGGGTTGGATCCAGCCGCTTGGGGGCGGCATGAGCTCCTGCAGCAGCAGCAGCAGCAAGAAGGCAGCAGCAGCAGCAG
>NW_013545741.1:0-5665 GCF_000499545.2 Eimeria tenella
TTTCGCTGCAGAGGCCAGAAAGGAAACAGAAAACAAAAAAAAGGAAAAAAACGCAAAAAGAAAAAAGTCGAAAAACGACGAAAAGAAAGAAACAAAAGAATTGAAAAAAGATTTGAAAAAAGAAAAAGAAATGAAAGAAATAAAAGAAATAAAAGAAGTAAAAGAAAATGAAAAAGATATTAATTCTGATGAAGACACAGAACGCCTCAAAAGAATCCGCAGCAGCACAGAGCGCTGTTTGCTGCTGCTGCAGCGCTGTCTTTTGAAGGACCCTCACAACGTGCTTGCGAAGCTCCACCTGGCCCAGGTCTGCTGCTGCTGCTGCTGCTGCTGCTGCTGCTGCTGCTGCTGCTGCTGGGGGTGAGGGGGGTGATGCAGTTCACCTTCTTTATTGCCACGTGCTGCTGCAGCACGCTGTCCCACGCCCGCTCCACTCGCCCGTAAGTCCCTTCCCCCAAAAATGCGTCCGAGAGGTAGTAGCGGCCGCCCCCCGTGGTGCGCCGCCCCTGCTGCTGCTGCTGCTGCTGCTGCTGCTGCTGCTGCTGCGGGTCTTGCTGCTGCTGCTGCTGCGGGTCTTGCGGCTGCCGCGGCTCTTGTTGCTGCGCTGCCGCCTGCTCCCCCGGCGACTTCGAAGCAGCTGCGACTGCGTCGGAGGCCTCCATCTTCACGCGCTTTCGAGGCGGCTCCTTTGCTGCTGCTGCTGCTGCTGCTGCTGCTGCATCTGCTTCTGCAGCCGCTGCCGGGGCGGAAGAAGCTGCGGGCGCAGCAGGGGCAGCGGCAGAACTATCACCTGGAGCAGCTTCAGAAGCAGCTTCACCCTGCGTTGCTGCTGCTGCTGCGGAGAAGCCAGCAGCAGCAGCAGCAACAGCACCACTGTCAGCTGCTGCTGCTGCTGCCGGCTCCTCCTTAGCCTGCATGGCGCTTCGGCAACCTCTGCGTATGTGGCTGCTGCTGACGCTAATGAGATTCCTGCTTTGCTGCTGCTGCTGCTGCTGCTATGACTGCTGCTGCTATGACTGCTGCAGCTGCTGCGCCACTGCTGCTGTGACTGCTGCAGCCACTGCGCCGCTGGTGCTGCAGCTTCTCTCGACGTTTCTGGGGGGGCTCTTGATGTCAACCCTGTTACTCCTTGTTGCTGCTGCTGCTGCAGTCCTGCTGCCGCTGCTGCTGCTGCAGTTGCTGCTGCAGTTGCTGCTGCTGCAAATCCGACTCCAGCGTAGCTGCCGTGTCTGCAGCTGAACCGCCAGAAAAGAGCGACAAGCCCTTTGGAACAAGCTAAAGGTGGTAGAAGAAGCTAGGGTTTAGGATTTAGTACTTAGGGTTTAGGGTTTAGGGTTTAGGGTTTGAGCCAGCAGCGGAACACGCTGAGCCTTCGGGCCTCCACCCCGGCTGTCCACAGGCCTCAAGTCTTCCTGTTGTTAATAATTAATTTTAATTAATTTTCACAAAAGAAGAAGACTAATTTTATAAAAGAAGTTCATGCGCAGAGGCTGCCGCATGCAGGGCTTCAGCAGCAGCAGCAGCAGCAGCAGCAGTTGCCGCTGCTGCCGCTGCAGCGAGTGACAGAATATTGTTATTCCGCCGAGGACAGAAAATTCCACAAAGAATTTTGCTGCTGCTGCTGCTGCTGCTGCCGCTGCGGGGTGTGGGCTCAGCACACTGTCGGCGGCGCCAGCAGCAGCCGTAGCAGCAGCTGTGTAGCAGCAGCAGTGCCTCCTTCCGTATCCCTTCTGCGCTGCTGCAGCAGCAGCAGCAGCAGCAGCGAGCTGCAGCAGCGCCAGCAAGGGCAGCAGCAGCAGCAGCGAAAGCAGCAGCAGCCTCCCTTCGGGGGCTTCTATCAACTACAAATTTTTTGTGTTTGTCCCAGCCTCCCTCGCTGCCCCCAGTCGTCCCAGCAGCAGCAGCAGCTGCAGCAGCAAGACCAGCAGCAGCAGCAGCAGCCTGCATACCATCCTCACCACCACCACCCTCACCAGCAGCAGCAGCAGCAGCAGCACCTGCTGCAGCAGCAGCGTCGGGAGCAGCAGCAGCAGCAGCACCTGCTGCAGCAGCAGCGTCGGGAGCAGCAGCAGCAGCAGCACCTGCGGCAGCAGCAGCGTCCCGCCGCGCGGAGCGCAGCCCCCCCGCAGCAGCAGCAGCAGCAGCAGCAGGCGTGCTGCGGGGCTCGCTGCTGCTGCTGGGAGGCAGCATAAACTCCCGTTCGCTGCTGCAGCAGTTCTACGATCGGCTGCCGCTGCGGCGGCGCTTCAGAAAGGCTTTAAAGAAAGGCACTTTAGTGTGGGGCAAAGGGCAGCTGCTGCTGCCTCCCGTTGCTGCGCAGGGCCACAGCCTCAGCAGCAAGCTGCTGCCGCCGCAGCACAGGCAGCAGCAGCAGCAGCTGCAGCAGCAGCAGCAGCAGCGCAGGCGTGTCTTCAGGGGAGATATCAGCAAGCTCAGGGCTGAAAGGATCTGGTTCCAAGACTAAGCAGCACTGCGCATGCTGCTGCAGCAAGTGCTGCTGCTGTTGCTGCTGCAAGTGCTGCTGCTGCTGCTGCTGCAGCAAGTGCTGTTGCTGCTGCTGCAGCACAACAGCGAAGTGTGGAGCTCCTGTGAAACCTCTGCTGGCAGCTAGCCATGCAGGGGCAGCAAAAGCAACTTGGCCGAAACGGCAAAGGCGTTTGCGCAAAGGTTGAGGGTTTAGGGTTTAGGTTTAGGGTTTAGGGTTTAGGGTTTAGGGCTCAAGCGTCTCGTGGGACAACTGCTTCTGGGCTCTCGACTGCGGGTCCTGAAGCAGCAGCAGCAGCAGCAGCACGGCCCTTCGGTGCAGCGGCAGCAGACCCCCCTCGGCCCCCGCAGCAGGCCTGGAGCAGCAACAGCAGCAACCCTGACAGCAGCAGAACTAGCAGCAGCAGCAGCAGCAGCATCGCAGTCAGCGACAGCAGCAGTAGATCCGGCAGCGGCAGCAGGTGAGCTAGCAGCAGGAGCCGCAGAAGCAGAACTAGCCGCACCATGAACAGCAGCAGAACTAGCAGCAGCAGCAGCAGCAGCAGCAGCAGAGCCTGCAACAGCAGCAGCAGCAGCAGCAGCAGCAGCACTTGCACCAGCACACCACGAGCAGAACCCTCAGCAGCACCAGCCCCAGCACCAGCACCAGCACACCCACCAGCACGGCCGCCAGCGCTCCCAGCAGCAGCAACAGCGGACCGCCCAGCAGCAGCAGCAGCAGCAGCAGCAGCAGCAGGGAGATAGGCCGTACCTTCTTTAATCAGGGTGTCTAAAATTGCGGCCTGGTCCCACACCTGAGGTAGCAGCAGTTCCACCGCATCCACCTGCTGCTGCAGCAGCAGCATCTCATCCTGCGGCTGCTGCTGCTGCTGCTGCTGCTGCTGCTGCTGCTGCTCCTCAGCGCTGAGGTACGCAGCCCAGGCCAGCATCACGCAGAGCCCGTAGGCCCCGTGGTTGGCAGTGGTGGCGACTGCGGACAGACAGAGCCATGAAGAGGGTTTAGGGTTTAGGGTTTAGCGGCCACCGCTCCTAGGGTTTAGGGTTTAGGGTCTAGGGTTTAGGGTTTAGGGTTTACTGATGGTGTAATCTGCTGTGGCCTCGTTCGCGAGCCATTCGCCATCCTCGACGTGCTTTACGACAGCTTCCTTTATGCGCCCCATCCCCAACTCATTTCCTGAACGCACTAGGGTTTAGGTTTTAGGGTTTAGGGTTTAGGGTTTAGGGTTTAGGGTTTAGGGTTTGGTTGCTAGGGCGTCGGGCTCGTTGCGGGCCTGCAGGGTCTGCACTCTCGCCTCTGGAGCAGCGCCTGGCGGGCTCGGAGCGCGTCGGGGCGTAGGGTCTAGGGTTTAGGGTTTAGGGTTTAGGGTTTGGGGTTTACCGAGGGAACCGATGGTGGTGGTTTGCACGCGTTTGGGGTGTACAGACACCTCAGCAGCCCACTCAAACAGCAGCGACAAATCTGCTGCCCACAAAGTAATGCTGGTGAGGTTTGGGGCCCAGTATTCCCCCTCTTTGCCTCTTCCTGGCCTGCGCAAACCCTAAACCCTAAACCCTAAACCCTAGGCCCTCGGCGCAGGCCCTGGGGGAGGCCCGGCGCGGAGGCGCCGCCGCGGCGCCTCGCGCCGACGCCGCAGCTCCAAACCCTAAACCCTAAACCCTCAGCCACAGCAAACCCTAAACCCTAAACCCTCAGCCACAGCAAACCCTAAACCCTAAACCCTAAACCCTCAGCCACAGCAAACCCCAAACCCTGAAACCCTAAATCAATAAATAAATAATAACAAATAAATCAATTATTAGGAATGATAATAATAATAATAAATAAAAATTAATTAATTAATTGATTAAAAATAAAGACAGTCCTAAAGCGCCTCCAAAATCCAATAAAAGGACTCCGAGGGAAATTCAAAAAGGTGTAAAAAGAGGAAAAGGAGGAGAATAAAAATAAAACAAAATAAAATAAAAATAAAATAAATAGGGAATTAAAAAGGACTTCAAAAGGACTTAAAAAGAGCTTAAAAAGGAACTAAAAAGGAGCAAAAAAGATTCAAAAAAAGCAAAAAAGTCCCACCTGCCAATGTTGATTATGTGGTCTGCTGCAGCAAACAGCTGCTGCAGCTGCAGCGCAGCAGAAGGGCCTCCCCGGGCCTTCACTGGAAGCACTTCTATTTGAAGTCTTGGCTTCAAATAAATAAATAAATAAGTAAATAAATAAAATAATTAATTAATTATTTTAAATAACTAGTTGGCTATGTTTATCCGAGACTGCTGTCGAGAAATCACGGAAAAAGCAACCAGCAGCAGCAGCAGCAGCAGCAGCACAAGCAGCAACGACAGCAGCAGCAGAAACGGGAGCAGCAGTAGAAGCAGCAGCAGCAATAACAGCAGCAGCAGCAACAGTAACAACAATCGCAGCAGCAGCGACAGCAGCACCAGCAACAGCAGCACAAGCAGCAGCAGCACCAACACCAGCACAAGCAGCAGCAGCAGCAGCAGCAGCAGCAACAAGGGGGCGTCGCCTGACCTCGTGACCTTTCTGTTTAGCTGCTTCTTCAAGGGCCCAAACTTGGCTGCTGTGGATTGCAGGCACCACTTGGGGCGCATTCACTTCATCTGCAGCAGAAGGTTTAGGGTCTAGGGTTTAGGGTTTAGGGTTTAGGGTTTAGGGTTTGGAGTTTCAGTGTGAAAGCCCTGCTGTTGGCAATTTATCAGCGCGGCAGCGCTGCCCCCTCTCGCGTCCCTCTCCCTCTGCTTCGCAGGGCTTTGGGTTCAGGGTTTAGGGTTTAGGGTTTAGGGTTTAGGGTTTATGGTTTAGGGTTTACCGGTGACGAAGATGACGCGTTTGTTGAGCCTCCAGAGCGCAGCAGCAAGCGCGCAGGCCCCCCCAGGCCCGTCTGTGTCTGTGGGAGGCCACATATTAGTGTTTGCTGCGCTGCCGAGCAGCAGCAAAAGGGTTTGAGTTTGAGGGTTTAGAATTGCTGCTGCAGCACGAGCGAGGTCCCCCTGCAGCGCCGGGGTGTACAGACACCTGCGCTCCTTCAAACGCCCCCAGGTCTGCCGCTGCCCCACACACAGCAGTTCCAGCTGCTGCCCCTGGGGGCCCCACGCTGCAGCATTGGGGGCCCCTGGGAGGGCCCACGGCCACAGCTGCGGCTCTGCTGCTGCTGCTGCTGCTGCTGCT
>NW_013545742.1:0-5848 GCF_000499545.2 Eimeria tenella
CATTTGGTAGCAGTGCGCATCACTGACGAGGAACAGTAGCAGCATGTGTGGCAGCAGCAGCAGCAGCAGCAGCAGCAGCAAAACTCTGGAGAGACTCAGCTGCAGCAGCCCAGCAGCAAGCTGCCGCCGACTCTCCGCCTCAGCGTCTGGAAGTGCACCGCAGAAAGTGAAATGGTTAGCAGCAGCAGCAGCAGGAGTAGCAGCAGCAGCAGCAGGAGTCGCTGCAACAGCAGCAGCAGCAGAAGCAGGAATAGCAGCAACAGCAGCAGGAGTAGTAGTAGTAGCAGCAGCAGCAGCAGCAGGTTTTCGCGATATTAGCGTTAGCTGCATCAGCCGCCCCCCTCCATGCCAGCAACAGCAGCAAGCTTGCTGCGTCATCTTTGCTGCTGCTGCTGCTGCTGCTGCTGCTGCAGGAGGTGGATCTTGCTGCCTATTTGCTGCGCACTTTCGACTCGAAGGCGAAGCAGAAGCAGCAGCTGCGGGTTTTGCTGTTTGTAAATACAATTTCTTATGTCTACAGACTCGAGTCCCTGCTCGGGTAAACCCTAAACCCTAAACCCTAAACCCTAAATCGTGGTCTGCAGCCTTTGCCCGAAACCCTCCCCTGCTAATCTATAGCTGAATGATGTCACAGCGCACCTCAAAAGCTTGTTTTTAAATCTGCTGCTGCTGCTGTTGCTGCTGCTGCTGCTGTTGCTGCTGCTGCTGCTGTTGCTGCTGCTGCTGCAGCTTGCTGCTGAGTGAGCAGCTGCAGCTGCGCCACAAGCAGAAAATTGCTGTTGTTGGTCTCCACTCGAATCTGCAGCAAAAGCAAAGGCTGAAAAGACTAGACAGGCAAGAACTGCTGCTGCTGCTGCTGCTGCTGCAACTTTTTTTCCTGACTTTTTCGAAGTTAGAGGACCGCAGCAGTTGCTGCTGCAGCAGCTGCTGCAGCAGCTGCTGCAGCAGCTGCTGCAGCTGCTGCAGCTGCTGCGGCTGCTGCAGCAGTCGCAGCAACAGCAGCAGCAGCTGCTGCTGCAGCTGCTGTGGGTGCGGCTCTGCTCTGCAGCCACCCTCCCTCTGCTGCGCCTCCCGCGCCTGCACCCACCCTGCTGCTGCTGCTGCTGCTGCTGCTGCTGCAGGTTTAGCAGCAGCAACTACGGGCTGCTGGTGAGCAGCGACGTTGCTGCTAGGGGTTTGGACTTCAAGAAAGTTGAAAAGGTTATAAACTTCCAACCCCCTCGAGATGCAGAAACCCTAATTCACAGATGCGGCAGAACGGCGAGAGCAGGCCAAGACGGTAAACCCTAAACCCTAAACCCCAAACCCTAAACCCTAAACCCTCGTCGACGAGCGCGCAGCGCTGCAGCCCCAAACGGGCCCTTGGGAAGCCGCCGCCTTCCCAGACTCCGCTGCGCCCCTCCCGGGCCCAGGGTTTAGGGTTTAGGGTTTAGGGGTTAGGGTTTAGGGTTTAGGGTTTAGGGTTTGTGCGGTGCAGGGGAGGCGGTTTGCTTCGTGGGCAGCTGGGAAGCCCTTCGGTGGCAAACCCTTTTTGCTGCAGCAGAAGTGGACTTCTCTCTTTGCTGCTGGCCATTAGGGTTTAGTGATTTCTGTTCATTTAAAAAAAAAGAAGAAATGAAAACCCTTTTCAAACTCGCCGCCCTCGTGGAGCAGGAGCAGCACCAGGTCAAACCCCAAACCCTAAACCCTAAACCCTTAACCCAAAACCCTGAATTGGGGGAAAGAGCCAGCTCCGCAAACCCCATATTAGATGAAAAATCCTAAACCCTGGCTTTGACTCAGCTCCTTAGACTCCAAACCCTAAACCCTAAATTCTAAACCCTAAACCCTAAACCCTTGCGGGCGAGCATTCTGTACAGTTTCGTGTCTCTATTTATTTCTATGTCCCTCAAACACGGCTTGCCAGCCGTTTCAGTTTCTTCAGTCACTTTCAGGGTTTAGGGTTTGGGGTTTAGGGTTTAGGGTTTAGGGTTTAGGGTGGTTTGCTGCAGGGCGAGAAGCAGCAGCGCACGGCGGCGCTGCTGCAGCGGCTTGCTGCAGCAGCAGAAATTGAAGTTGAAAATGAAAACCCTCGAGAAGAAACTCAAGAAAAAGAAATTATAAATAAATTCAAAAACAAAAACAAACTCAGGCAGCTCCGCCAGGTCCTCCCCCAAACCCTAAACCCTAAACCCTAAACCCTAGACCCTCGAGGCGCCCCAGAAACCCTCGCGCCCCCGCCCCCTCCCCCAAACCCTAAACCCTAGGGCGTAAACCCTCATCTCTTCGCTGGCCACACAGACCCTAAACCCTAAACCCTAGGGGTTAGGCGCAAGTTCTTGATTAGTCGCTGCACTAAACACTAAACCCTAAACCCTAGAAGCTGGACCTAAACCCTCGTTTGCTCTGCGGATTCTCCTACTATTACTATTTTTATTTGCATTATTTTATGAATTTGTTTCATCTTTATTTATTTATTTATTTATTTTTAATTAATTAATTAATTTGTTTATTTATTTATAATTAATTAAACAATTTATTTATTTGCAAAAGTGATAAATGAAGAGTGAGGTTTGGGGTTTATCTGTTTGTGTTCTGCAGATGCTGGCCACTTTCGTCCCCTAAACCCTAAACCCTAGCTGGTGGTTCTAAATTCAAAACCCTAAACCCTAGTTGGTGGTTCTAAACCCTAAACCCTAGAGCGGAGCTGATGGCCGCAAACCCTCGTTAGAGGCCGACAGAGCACAAACAGGCTCAGCGCTGAGGGTTTAGGGTTTAGGGTTTGGGGTTTGGAACTTGGGGTCTACAATGTCGGGTTTAGGGTTTAGGGTTTAGGGTTTGGCGAGAGTGCCGCGGTGCCTTCGCCGACATTTTCCGTGAACTGCTGCAGCATTTTATTTAAAACTCTTTGGGATTTGCTGCTGGCATCAGGAGTTGCTGCTGCTGCTTATTTATTTAGTTTTATTTAATTGCTGCTGCTGCTGAAGAAACTGCAGCAAAAGAACAGCAAGTAGCCAAACCCTAAACCCCAAACCCTAGAGGGCTAGCGAGGCGGCGCAGGGGGAATGTGTGCCAAATGATGAATTCGTGTTCAACTTGTCGATAAATTCACTATTTAAAATAATTTATTTATTTATTTGTTATGTATTTATTTATTTATTTATTAGTTGATCGTCTATTCATTTAATTGTGTGTTTAGCTGGCTTGTTGGGGGTTCCTGCAAACAAGAAGGGGCTCGCGGTGATCTGCCACCCACCCACCAGTCGGCGGTCAATGTTTGTCCTTTTCGTCGCTGTGTGCATTAAAAAAACTCCTTTTTTAGTTTTAAATTCAAATAAAATTAAATAAATTCAAAAAAGCGGCGAAAAAGACCCAAAAATGGCGAAAATCGGTACCCCGTGGCCAGCCGGGTGGTCGCGCTGCGCGAGGCTTGCTGCTCTCGGGTGTACAGACAGCCGAGCAGCAGCAGCAGCAGCAACAGCAGCAGCAGCAGCAGCAACAGCAGAATTGCATTGAAAGTGAATTTCAGGGGAATTCAAACACGAAATTAAACATATTTCAAATTATAGTACACCATGATTGACTGGGGCACCTTCTTTCTCACCTTCTTCGGCTCGCTTGTCTCGCTGTACCTCATTGGTGAGCCACCCAAACCCTAAACCCTAAACCCTAAACCCTAAATCGTAAACCCTTATCTCTCAGTCCTGAGCCCTCAATCGAAGTATGTCGAATTCCCTCTTACACCGGGACCGTAAACCCTCTCTCAATTAGGGTTTAGGGTCTCACCTCAAACCCCAGGCCCTCCAGTCTTAGATGCTGTCTAGGGTTTAGGGTTCAGGGTTTAGGGTTTGGAGTTTAGGTCCGGTTTCCTGGCTGCTAGTGAGACAACTTGTGTAAATATCTGTAGAGTCTTCCCGCGCTGCTCCTTCTTAACACTGGTGACTGTGCTGCTGCTGCTGCTGCTGCTGCTGCTGCTGCTGCTGCTGCTGCTGCTGCTGTCTCTTCAGGATCTTATGCTCAGCAGCAGTCGTGAGTGGAGCGTCTGATCTGCAGCAGCTGCTGCTGCGAGCCGCAAAGTTCCAAGGAGCCGCAGAAGCCTGCTGCCGCCGCTGCTGCTGCTGCTGCTGCTGCTGCAGCAGCTGCTGCTGCTGAAGATGGGGGGAGCAGCAATGTTTGTTCTCTTCTGCCTCGGCTTCCTGCTGTCGTTTGCTGCTGCTGGCTACATCGTAGACAGGTACAGAATGCGCGGCGCCAAGGAAGTCTATCTCGCCTTTTCCCAGCGTGACAGCTAAGCTGCTGCTGCTGCAGCAGCAGCAGCAGCAGCAGGGGCGGCGGCTGCAGCGGCAGGATGGCAGCAGCGGCGCTGCCCGCGCAGGCTGCAGCGGCGGCAGCTGCAGAAGTGGCAGCTGCAGCGGGCAGCTGCAGCAGCAGTACCAGCAGCAGCAGCAGTGCCAGCAGCAGCAGCAGCAGCAGGCTGGCCGTGGAATCTGGCACTTGCTGCTGGTCTTCTCCCTTTTTATGATTAAATGTCTCTCTTCTCTTTTCTTCTTTCCGCATCTTTTATTTAATTAATTAGTCAATTATTTATTTATTTAATTTGCTGCTGCTGCGCGGGCCTGCAATGTGCTTCGCGTGTCTCTAAGCAGCGACAGCAGCAGCAGCAGCAGCAGCAGCCGCTGTTGCAGCCGAGGGTTTAGGGTTTAGGGTTTAGGGTTTGGTGTTGCGGCTGCCGTGTGACCTGTTTAAACGGCAGCGCAGCGCTAATCAAAAACCCAACCACTAATCAAAGCAGCAGCAGCAGCAGCAGCAAATGCTGCAGCAGCAGCACCGAACTTTGGTGTTGCCTCTCTTGGCCTTTTTAAATCTGAAACAGCAGCAGTTGCTGCCAAACAAATGGCGGATGTTTAGCGCATTAGTTGAGAGGTTTGGGGTTTAGGGTTTAGTTGAGGAGTTTAGGGTTTAGGGTTTAGGGTTTACAGCCAGTAGGCAGGGGCAAACTGTTGCTGCTGCCACTCAGCAGCAACTGCTGCAGCAGCAGCAGCAGCAGCAGCAGCAGCAGCAGCTAGCTTAGGTCTCCAGATGCGCCAGCAGCAAGGGGTCAGCTCGGGAGTCCTGCAGCAACAGCAGCAGCAGAATAGAGAGCACTTTCAGCAGCAGCAACAGCAGCAAGAGCAACCGCAGCAGCAGCAGCAGAGTGGCTCCTTCACCTCTCGAAGTCGCATCGAAGTTGTGAAAAGATGTCTAGGCCTGAAACGCATATACACGCACTGCTGCTTCTGCTGCTGCTGCTGCTGTTGCTTGCTGCTGCTGCTGCTGCTTAGCGTTGCTGCTGCTTGTTGCTGCTGCTGCTTGCTGCTGCTTAGCGTTGCTGCTGCTACCGCCACGTCACTCAGCAGCAGGCATCTCTGGAGCAGCAGCGGCAGCAGCAGCACAAACAGCAGCAACTCCTGGGGCTGCAGAAGTGGCAGCAACTTTATCCACACCAGCAGCAGCACCAGCAGCACTGAGAGCCCCAGCAGCAGCAGCAGCAGCAGCAACAGCAGCACCTGTCTTGCTGCGCATAGTCAATAAGCCCATCGTGTCTGTCTAAGTACAAGTGGCGGCCCCCAGCGCTCTCCCCCACAACTGTCACTGCCACCACATCCCCTGCAGCAGCAGCAGCAGCCGCAGCAGCAGCAGCAGCAGCAGCAAGCATCTGAGCTAGGTGCAGGAGGAGGCGGTCGGCCGCAGCAACAGAGGTAGCAGCAGCGGCAACAGCAGCACCAACAAGAGCGGCAGCCACAGCAGCAGCAACAGCAGCAGCAACGGCAGCAGCGACAGCAGCAGCAGCAGCAACAGCAGCAGCAGCAGCAGCAGCTACCGTATGGAC
>NW_013545743.1:0-6124 GCF_000499545.2 Eimeria tenella
TGAGGGTTTAGGGTTCCCGAGGGTTTCGGGTTTCGCTGAGGGTTTAGGGTTTCCCGAGGGTTTGGGGTTTTGCTGAGGGTATGGGGTTTCTCGGAGGGTTTAGGGTTTGGGTGAGGGTTAAGGGTTTCGCCGAGGGTTTAGCGTTTGGGTGAGGGTTTAGGGTTTTGCCGAGGGTTTAGGGTTTCACTCCCTTGGGGCTTGTTTCGGTTCTTTTAGGGTTTAGGGTTTCAAGTCTTGCATTAAAGGGTTTGAGTTACTTTCTTTTGAGGGTTTATTATTTATCTATTTATTTATTTATTTATTTATTTTTTTTTATGTTTTTATTTATTTTAATTTAGAGAACAACTCCAAAACTTCCCCCCCGAAGACTGGCCTTTGCGGCGCCGCGAATTCCGAAACCATCCTCTGTATACCCAGTTGGTCCGCAAACCCTAAACCCTAAACCCTAAGCCCTAAACCCTAGGCGTAGGCGTAGGCCGTAGGCCACAGCTTTAGGCTCTAAGAGCTTTCCAGCTCTAGACGCTAAACCCTAAACCCCAAACCCTAAACCCTAGCCGTAAACCCTAGCCGTAAACCCTAGCCGTAGGCTGAAAGCCCCAGTCTTTGAGCCGTGAGCGCTAAACCCTAAACCCTCGAGGTTGCGTTCAGGCTTCTGCGAAAGAAAGGCAGCAGCTGTACGAAGAAGTTTGCCAAGACTTGACTGCGGACAGAATGCAAAAGAAAAGACAAACCCTTTCTGTTTTGGATGAAGCAGAAACAAAAAAAATGAAACTTTTAAAAGCCGACGCCGCCACTGCCTTCACGTGCGCCACTTCGGGTGTACAGACAGCGCAGTCCGGTGTATACGCAGCTGTTCGGGTGTATAGGCAGCTACTTGGGTGTATAGGCAGCTCTTTCTGGTGTATAGGCAGCTATTTGGGGTGTATTGGCAGCTATTCGGGTGTATAGACAGCTGTTTCGGGTGTACAGGCAGCTGTTTCGGGTGTACAGGCAGCTGTTTCGGGTGTACAGGCAGCTATTTCGGGTGTATAGGCAGCTCTTTCGGGTGTATGGGCAGCCCTTTCAGGTGTATAGGCAGTTATTTGCGGTGTCTAGGCAGTTATTTGGGGTGTATAGCCATTTAACTGGGGTGTATAGGCAGCTATTTCGGGTGTATAGGCAGCTACTTCGGGTGTATAGGCAGCTGTCTCGGGTGTATAGGCATTTAATTGGGGTGTATAGGCAGCTGTTTCGGGTGTATAGGCAGCTAATTGGGGTGTATAGGCAGCTAATTAGGGTGTATAGGCATTTAATTGGGGTGTACAGACACCTGGTGTTTTTGTTCAGGAACATGCTGGTGGAGCGTGTGAAGAATCCGTATTTGCAAAGGTGCGTTTTTGCAAATTTTAATTGTTTTTTGATTGAGTTTTTTCTTTTTTCTTCCTTGTAAACATCTGCATGCATCTGCATGCGTTTTGGGGCTTTTAAATGTCCATTTGTTTCCTTTTTTTCGTTTTTTCCGCCTTTTTTCGTTTTCTTTTTCCGCAGCCCCGACGGCAGCGAGTGGCCCCTCGAGCTGCTGAAAGGAGACGGCAGATTCACAACAAACAGTTTGACAGAAACAGAAAAAAAAGAACTTTACAAAGCTTTCGTCAGGTCCTTTTTCTCCCTTTTTAATCCCTTTTTGGGACCTTTTTAATCCCCTTTTTTCCTCATTTCATTTCCCTTTCTTTCTCCTTCTTTTGGCTCTTTTTTCTCTCCTTTTTCCCCCTTTTCGTCCCTTTTGTGGCCGCTTGTTTGCTATTTTTCGTCTCTTTTTTGTCCCTTTTTCTCCTTTTTGTCCCCGTTTTTGTCCCCTTTTTGGCTTCTTTTGGTGTTCTGTTTGTCCTTTATTTGTCTCTTTTGTGTTTCCTTTTTGGTTCCCTTTTGTCTCTCTTTTGGTTCCTCTTTGTTCTCCTTTTAATCCTTTTATTTGTCTTCTTTCCGTCTTTTCATTTTTCTAATTTTTACATCATTTTTATCCTTTTATTTATCTCCTTAATTCTTTTTACTGGATTTAATTTAACCCATTCAATTGAATTTATTCATTTAATCTTATTTGATTAATTAATTATTTTTCTAAAATCAATCTAATTTAGTCCACTTAGTTTAACTTATTTATTCAACCTAACTTGATTATTTGTTCATTTTATTATTTAATTTAATTTAATTAATTTAATTATTTTAATGTAATTTAATTTAATTTAATTAATTTAATTTAATTTAATTTTAAATTTCCTTCAGGGAGTTTTGCGCTTCTCGCGTTTCTCTTTTTGCTTCGCGTTTATCTCTTTTGCCAAACGAAGATTTGTCTCTTCCTTTTGACCAGGTCATTCAATTTAATTAATTTAATTTAATTCAATTTAATTAATTAAATTAATTTAATTCATTTTAATTCATTTTAATTCGTTTTAAGGGATTAAAATCAATTAAAATGATATGAAATTAGTTTTAATTCAGTTCGATATTTCAAACTTTCCTCGAATTGTTCAAATCCAGCTGCTGCTGTTGCTGTTGCTGCTGCTGCTGCTGCTGCTGTCCTGCTTTTTTTTCTGTTTTTGTCCTTTTATTTCTCTTCATCTTCTTTTATCTCCTTTCATTTCTTTTCGTTTCCTTTTTAATTTATTCACTTTGATTTAATCTGCTTAATTCAATTTAATTAATTTAATTTAATTCGTTTAATTAATTTAGTTAGTTTATTATTTTATTTTATTTTATTTTAATTCTAGGTTTTGGAAAAAGTGCAAACTGCAAAGAGACTTTTCCAGGGAATTCCCGAAGAAGAGTTGCGCCCAAAACAAGAGGCTTGGAAAGAACAAAGGGTATTTTGTTTAATTTAATTTAATTTTATTTTTAATTCTCTCTAATTCTTTTTAAATCAGTTTAAATCATTTTGATTCAATTAAATCAATTTTAATTGATTTAAACCGTTTTAAATCATTTTAAATCATTTTAAGTCATTTTATTTCGTTTTAATTCCATAAATTGCGCCTAAAACAGAACAAAGGGTATTTTAATTTTTTATTCCTTTTAATTCTTTTTAAATCCTTTTTAATCATTTTAATTCATTTTAATTCATTTCAATTCATTTTAATTCATTTTAGTTCATATTAATTCATCTTGAATCAATTTTTAATTCAGTTGTTAATCAATAATCAAACAGTGAAACAATTAAATAATTAAATAAATAATTTGTTTCTTTTTTCAATTCAGTTGGAAGAATTAGGAGAAGGTTTCATTTTTTGATTTTGCGCCAACACCAAATAAAGCAAAACATAGCAATAAAACAATCAAATGAGCAAATAAACAAATAAATAGATAATAAATAAACAAGTAAATAAATAAACAAATATATATATGAATACTTTATTATTTTGATTCAGTTGGAAGAACTGGGAGGAGGATTCATTTTGTTTTGGCGCCAACACCAAATAAAGCAAAACAAACAAAATAAACAATCAAATAAATAAATAGATAAATAAATAACTAATTAATTAATTTATTTATTTATTTACTTATTTATTTATTTATTTTATTTGATTCAGTTGGAAGAACTGGGAGAAGGTTTCATTTTGTTTTTGCGCCAGCACCCGGACGTTTCTCGATTTGTTTTTGAAAAAATAAAAAAAGAAAAGTCCAAAAAAGAAAATTTCCAAAAAAGTTTTTCTTTTCAAATTCAAGAAGAAGAACTCCAGCCGCTTCTCGACAAACTCAAACACGACGTTCGGTTTGTCTTTTGTTTTATTTATTTATTTATTTATTTACTTATTTATTTACTGTTTATTGTTTATTGTTTATTGTTTATTATTTGTTTGCTTGTTTGTTTATTTGTTTATTTGTTTATTATTGATCATTTATTTGTTTATTTATTTGGTTGTTTACTTATTTGGTTATTTGTTTGTTCATTTATTTAATTTGTTTTGTTTTTGTTTGTTTGTTTCGTTCGTTTCATTTGCTTTGTTTTGTTTGTTTTGTTTGTTTTGCTTTTTTGTTTTTTTGTTTTGTTTGCTTTATCTATTTGTTTTATTCGTTTTATTTGTTTCATTATTTGTTTTATTATTTGTTTTATTTGTTTTATTGTTCTACTTGTTTTTATTCCATCTTTTGTTGTTTTCTTTTGGTTCTTTTCTTTTTTGCATTTTTACGAATTTAAAAAACTTTCGTGTTTTTTGTTTTGTTGGTTCTGTTGTTTTAATTTGTTTTCATTCATTTTGTTTTTAATTTTAATCTTTTTAATTTTATTCTTTTTGACATTCTTTTTAATCTTGTTATTTAATTTCAATTTTAGCTTCCCTGATTTTTTTTGTCTTTTTGCTTTTAAAAACTCCATTCATTCATTTGTGAATTTATTTTATTTATCTGTTTATTCTACTTATTTATTTTGTCATTTTATTTATTTATATTTATTTATTTATTTATTTATTTATATTTATTTTATTTATTTTATTTGCAGCTACCAACGCCTTGACGCATTCCCAGCTCGTCGTTTACAGCTTATCAAACAACGCGTGCAGTCAGCTGCTGCTGCTGCTGCTGCTCTTGCTGCTATTGCTGCTGCTGCTATTGCTGCTGCTGCTATTGCTGCTGCTGCTGCTATTGCTGCTATTGCTGCGGTTGCTGCTGCTCTTGCTGCTGCTCGTGCGAAGTCGGACGATACCTCAATAGGTTTTCTTATCTGTTTGATTCGATTTAAATAATTAATTTAATGTAATTAAGTCAATGAATACAATTTAATTAAATCAATTAATTTAATTAATTTAATGAAATTAAATCCTTTTTGGACTTTTTCTTGCAGAGAACTTTTTATGGAGCAGAAAAGAAAAGGCCCCGGCATTGCCCAGAAGCAGCAAGCAGCACAAAGCAGCAAATAAAAAAGTGGAACAAATTTATGTATTTATTTAGAGTGTTTCTCATGAGTTCTGCTGCTGCTGCTGCTGCTAGTTGTGCTGCTGCTGCTGCTGCTCGCTGTTCCGCTGGTGTTGCCGTTACTTCTGCCGCTGCTGCTGCTATTGCTGGCGCTTGTTGTCGCTGCTGCTGCTGCTACACTGCTGCTGCTGCTACACTGCTGCTGCTGCTACACTGCTGCTGCTACTGCTATATCTGCAGCAGCAGCAACTGCTGCTGCTGCTGTTATACCTGCAGCAGCAGCAGCAGCAGCAGCAGCTGACGCTGCTACGTGAGGGCCTTTTTGGTTTGTCTTAGGTGTCCTCTTTTCGCCTGAGGCCATTTTGTGGACTTTTCTTTTCCGGTTATTTCGGGCGTTACTCTTTACACATGTTAGGGTTTAGGGTTTGGGTGCAGGTGGCCGGGGCTCTTCTGGGGCGGGCGGTGTCTCGTGTTTAGAGTGTAGAGTTAAGGGTTTAGAGTTAAGGGTTTAGGGTTTAGGGTTTAGGGTTTAGAGTTTGCGGCGACGGGGGCGGGTTTAGAGTTGGTGGGGAGTGCTCGGCGAGCACTGGGGTGCATGTATGTAGACCGGAGCTGCGGCGCGGTGCATGGGGGTTCGCGGGGAAGCCTTATTTCTGCGAATTTGGGAAGACTGGAAACCCTTTTTTGAAATTTGAATAAAAAGTCCCCACCGAGAGTTTGCCGCCGCTGCTGCTGCGGGGGAGCTTCTGGGCGGTGAGCGCGAGGCGGGTGTACGTACGTACACCGCAGCGGCCGCCGGAGTCGGTGGGGCGCTGTCGCGGGTCCCGCGGGATGTGGGCCGTTTTCGGCGCGGTGAAGCGGCCGGGGATTTCAAACTGGATTTGAAGTTATTTAGCGGAAAAAGAGAGAAAAGGCGGCGCAGCAGCCGCCGCAGCAGCAGCAGATTCGCCGGCGCCGTCGCTGGCGCTGCGGCTGCGGCTGCGGCGCCGCTCAGGCGCGAGCCCGCAGCGCGCCGGGGCTGCTGCTGCTGCGGCGCGGGCGTCCGGCGTCCGCAGCGCGAACAAAAGCAAAAAAAGCCGAGAAAACTGCGCGCCGCTGCTGCCGCTGCTGCCGCTGCTGCCGCTGCTGGCGCAGCTGCCGCCGCTGCCGCTGCTGCCGCTGCTGGCGCAGCTGCCGCTGCTGCCGCCGCTGCCGCTGCTGCCGGTGCGCATGTCGGGCCCGCCGGCGGCGCCGCCGCCGC
>NW_013545744.1:0-5812 GCF_000499545.2 Eimeria tenella
GCTCATGCATCGCACCAAAAAACGCCACACACAAGGCACGTGGTGAGCAAGGCAAGCAAGAGATTCGACTTCCTCGGCCACAACCAGCGTTCTTTGGTGAAGCCAAAGACAAACCGCAAAGTCGTCCTTCCTCCGCTACTTCAGCAGCAAAAGGCTTTTCCTCTCGTGAGGTTGAGCACCAAACAAGCTCTGCGCAGTGAGGTCTTCAATCGCGCATTGAGAAGGCGTACTTGCTGAAGACGCAGTAAGCCACGACAGCCATTCAAAGGAGGTGAAGGGAAACTAGAAGATGCTCTTCGCCACTAATGGCCGTGACTAATCGCTGCTGTGATGGCACAGCGGCGGATTTGAACCGCCAACCGCAGTGCCCTGCATATTCACCACTCATCACCGGCGAGTTAGTTTTTCTCGAGCATGCAACCACTTGATGGCTCATGACTATTCCCGCGGCACATGTGTATCCAGCAAAACGCGACACACTATTGTGGAAAAAGGCTTTTTCTGTCCGTGCATTCGCGTGCTCACCTAGGCGCCACCGCTCAATGCATCGCACCAAAAAACGCCACACACAAGGCACGTGGTGAGCAAGGCAAGCAAGAGCTTCGACTTCCTCGGCCACAACCAGCGTTCTTTGGTGAAGCCAGAGACAAACCGCAAAGTCGTCCTTCCTGCGCTACTTCAGCAGCAAAAAGCTCTTGCTCTCCTGAGGTTGAGCGGCAAACAAGCTCTGCGCAGTGAGGTCTTCAATTGCGCATTAAGAAACCGTTCGTGCTGAAGACGCAGTAAGCCACGACAGCCATTCGAAGGAGGTGAAGGGAAACTAGAAGATGCTCTTCGCCACTAATGGCCGTGACTAATCGCTGCTGTGATGGCACAGCGGCGGATTTGAACCGCCAACCGCAGTGCCCCGCATATTCACCACTCATCACCGGCGAGTTAGTTTTTCTCGAGCATGCAACCACTTGATGGCTCATGACTATTCCCGCGGCACATGTGTATCCAGCAAAACGCGACACATTATTGTGGAAAAAGGCTTTTTCTGTCCGTGCATTCGCGTGCTCACCTAGGCGCCACCGCTCAATGCATCGCACCAAAAAACGCCACACACAAGGCACGTGGTGAGCAAGGCAAGCAAGAGCTTCGACTTCCTCGGCCACAACCAGCGTTCTTTGGTGAAGCCAGAGACAAACCGCAAAGTCGTCCTTCCTGCGCTACTTCAGCAGCAAAAAGCTCTTGCTCTCCTGAGGTTGAGCGGCAAACAAGCTCTGCGCAGTGAGGTCTTCAATTGCGCATTAAGAAACCGTTCGTGCTGAAGACGCAGTAAGCCACGACAGCCATTCAAAGGAGGTGAAGGGAAACTAGAAGATGCTCTTCGCCACTAATGGCCGTGACTAATCGCTGCTGTGATGGCACAGCGGCGGATTTGAACCGCCAACCGCAGTGCCCTGCATATTCACCACTCATCACCGGCGAGTTAGTTTTTCTCGAGCATGCAACCACTTGATGGCTCATGACTATTCCCGCGGCACATGTGTATCCAGCAAACCGTGACATATCGTTGTGGAGAAAGGCTTTTTCTGTCGGTGCATTCGCGTGCTCACCTAGGCGCCACCGCTCAATGCATCGCACCAAAAAACGCCACACACAACGCACGTGGTGAGCAAGGCAAGCAAGAGCTTCCATTTCCTCCGCCACAACCCAGCGTTCTTTGGTGAAGCCAGAGACAATCCGCAAATTCGTCCTTCCTGCGCTCCTTCAGCAGCAAAAGGCTTTCCCTCTCGTGAGGTTGAGCACCAAACATGCCCTGCACAATAAAGTGTTCAATCGCGCATTGAGAAGGCGTACTTGCTGAAGATGCAGTAAGCCACGACAGCCATTCGAAGGAGGTGAAGGGAAACTAGAAGATGCTCTTCGCCAGTAATGGCCGTGACTAATCGCTGCTGTGATGGCACAGCGGCGGATTTGAACCGCCAACCGCAGTGCCCTGCATATTCACCACTGATCACCGGCGAGTTAGTTTTTCTCGAGCATGCAACCACTTGATGGCTCATGACTATTCCCGCGGCACATGTGCATCCAGCAAAACGCGACACATTATTGTGGAAAAAGGCTTTTTCTGTCCGTGCATTCGCGTGCTCACCTAGGCGCCACCGCTCAATGCATCGCACCAAAAAACGCCACACACAAGGCACGTGGTGAGCAAGGCAAGCAAGAGCTTCGACTTCCTCGGCCACAACCAGCGTTCTTTGGTGAAGCCAGAGACAAACCGCATAGTCGTCCTTCCTGCGCTACTTCAGCAGCAAAAAGCTCTTGCTCTCCTGAGGTTGAGCGGCAAACAAGCTCTGCGCAGTGAGGTCTTCAATTGCGCATTAAGAAACCGTTCGTGCTGAAGACGCAGTAAGCCACGACAGCCATTCAAAGGAGGTGAAGGGAAACTAGAAGATGCTCTTCGCCACTAATGGCCGTGACTAATCGCTGCTGTGATGGCACAGCGGCGGATTTGAACCGCCAACCGCAGTGCCCTGCATATTCACCACTCATCACCGGCGAGTTAGTTTTTCTCGAGCATGCAACCACTTGATGGCTCATGACTATTCCCGCGGCACATGTGTATCCAGCAAAACGCGACACACTATTGTGGAAAAAGGCTTTTTCTGTCCGTGCATTCGCGTGCTCACCTAGGCGCCACCGCTCAATGCATCGCACCAAAAAACGCCACACACAAGGCACGTGGTGAGCAAGGCAAGCAAGAGCTTCGACTTCCTCGGCCACAACCAGCGTTCTTTGGTGAAGCCAGAGACAAACCGCAAAGTCGTCCTTCCTGCGCTACTTCAGCAGCAAAAAGCTCTTGCTCTCGTGAGGTTGAGCGGCAAACAAGCTCTGCGCAGTGAGGTCTTCAATTGCGCATTAAGAAACCGTTCGTGCTGAAGACGCAGTAAGCCACGACAGCCATTCAAAGGAGGTGAAGGGAAACTAGAAGATGCTCTTCGCCACTAATGGCCGTGACTAATCGCTGCTGTGATGGCACAGCGGCGGATTTGAACCGCCAACCGCAGTGCCCTGCATATTCACCACTCATCACCGGCGAGTTAGTTTTTCTCGAGCATGCAACCACTTGATGGCTCATGACTATTCCCGCGGCACATGTGTATCCAGCAAAACGCGACACACTATTGTGGAAAAAGGCTTTTTCTGTCGGTGCATTCGCGTGCTCACCTAGGCGCCACCCGCAGTGCCCTGCATATTCACCACTCATCACCGGCGAGTTAGTTTTTCTCGAGCATGCAACCACTTGATGGCTCATGACTATTCCCGCGGCACATGTGTATCCAGCAAAACGCGACACATTATTGTGGAAAAAGGCTTTTTCTGTCCGTGCATTCGCGTGCTCACCTAGGCGCCACCGCTCAATGCATCGCACCAAAAAACGCCACACACAAGGCACGTGGTGAGCAAGGCAAGCAAGAGATTCGACTTCCTCGGCCACAACCAGCGTTCTTTGGTGAAGCCAAAGACAAACCGCAAAGTCGTCCTTCCTCCGCTACTTCAGCAGCAAAAGGCTTTTCCTCTCGTGAGGTTGAGCACCAAACAAGCTCTGCGCAGTGAGGTCTTCAATCGCGCATTGAGAAGGCGTACTTGCTGAAGATGCAGTAAGCCACGACAGCCATTCGAAGGAGGTGAAGGGAAACTAGAAGATGCTCTTCGCCACTAATGGCCGTGACTAATCGCTGCTGTGATGGCACAGCGGCGGATTTGAACCGCCAACCGCAGTGCCCTGCATATTCACAACTCATCACCGGCGAGTTAGTTTTTCTCGAGCATGCAATCACTTGATGGCTCATGACTATTCCCGCGGCACATGTGTATCCAGCAAAACGCGACACATTATTGTGGAAAAAGGCTTTTTCTGTCGGTGCATTCGCGTGCTCACCTAGGCGCCACCGCTCAATGCATCGCACCAAAAAACGCCACACACAAGGCACGTGGTGAGCAAGGCAAGCAAGAGCTTCGACTTCCTCGGCCACAACCAGCGTTCTTTGGTGAAGCCAGAGACAAACCGCAAAGTCGTCCTTCCTGCGCTACTTCAGCAGCAAAAAGCTCTTGCTCTCCTGAGGTTGAGCGGCAAACAAGCTCTGCGCAGTGAGGTCTTCAATTGCGCATTAAGAAACCGTTCGTGCTGAAGACGCAGTAAGCCACGACAGCCATTCAAAGGAGGTGAAGGGAAACTAGAAGATGCTCTTCGCCACTAATGGCCGTGACTAATCGCTGCTGTGATGGCACAGCGGCGGATTTGAACCGCCAACCGCAGTGCCCTGCATATTCACCACTCATCACCGGCGAGTTAGTTTTTCTCGAGCATGCAACCACTTGATGGCTCATGACTATTCCCGCGGCACATGTGTATCCAGCAAAACGCGACACACTATTGTGGAAAAAGGCTTTTTCTGTCCGTGCATTCGCGTGCTCACCTAGGCGCCACCGCTCAATGCATCGCACCAAAAAACGCCACACACAAGGCACGTGGTGAGCAAGGCAAGCAAGAGCTTCGATTTCCTCGGCCACAACCAGCGTTCTTTGGTGAAGCCAGAGACAATCCGCAAATTCGTCCTTCCTGCGCTACTTCAGCAGCAAAAGGCTTATGCTCTCGTGCGGTTGAGCACCAAACAAGCTCTGCGCAGTGAGGTCTTCAATTGCGCATTAAGAACGCGTACGTGCTGAAGACGCAGTAAGCCACGACAGCCATTCGAAGGAGGTGAAGGGAAACTAGAAGATGGTCTTCGCCACTAATGGCCGTGACTAATCGCTGCTGTGATGGCACAGCGGCGGATTTGAACCGCCAACCGCAGTGCCCTGCATATTCACCACTCATCACCGGCGAGTTAGTTTTTCTCGAGCATGCAACCACTTGATGGCTCATGACTATTCCCGCGGCACATGTGTATAGAGCAAAACGCGACACATTATTGTGGAAAAAGGCTTTTTCTGTCCGTGCATTCGCGTGCTCACCTAGGCGCCACCGCTCAATGCATCGCACCAAAAAACGCCACACACAAGGCACGTGCTGAGCAAGGCAAGCAAGAGCTTCGACTTCCTCGGCCACAACCAGCGTTCTTTGGTGAAGCCAGAGACAATCCGCAAATTCGTCCTTCCTGCGCTCCTTCAGCAGCAAAAGGCTTTCCCTCTCGTGAGGTTGAGCACCAAACATGCCCTGCACAATAAAGTGTTCAATCGCGCATTGAGAAAGCGTACTTGCTGAAGATGCAGTAAGCCACGACAGCCATTCGAAGGAGGTGAAGGGAAACTAGAAGATGCTCTTCGCCAGTAATGGCCGTGACTAATCGCTGCTGTGATGGCACAGCGGCGGATTTGAACCGCCAACCGCAGTGCCCTGCATATTCACCACTGATCACCGGCGAGTTAGTTTTTCTCGAACAGGCAACCACTTGATGGCTCATGACTATTCCCGCGGCACATGTGTATCCAGCAAACCGTGACATATTATTGTGGAAAAAGGCTTTTTCTGTCGGTGCATTCGCGTGCTCACCTAGGCGCCACCGCTCAATGCATCGCACCAAAAAACGCCACACACAAGGCACGTGGTGAGCAAGGCAAGCAAGAGCTTCGATTTCCTCGGCCGCAGCCAGCATCCTTTGGTGAAGCCAAAGACAAACCGCAAAGTCGTCCTTCCTCCGCTACTTCAGCAGCAAAAGGCTTTTCCTCTCGTGAGGTTGAGCACCAAACAAGCCCTGCACAATAAAGTGTTCAATCGCGCATTGAGAAGGCGTACTTGCTGAAGATGCAGTAAGCCACG
>NW_013545745.1:2500-6048 GCF_000499545.2 Eimeria tenella
TTGTTTTTGGATTTATTTTAATTTATTGTAATTTGTTTTAATTCATTTTAATTCATTTCAATTATTTAAAATTAATTTCTCATTTTGTTTTCAGGCCGGAAGTGCCGGACACATATTTGGACACTCCGCCTGAGCCGGCGCCCTTCAAGCCTTTTGTCTGGGAGGACTAAATAGATAAATAAATAAATAAAATAAATAAATAAAATAAATAAATAAAATAAAATAATAAATAAATAAAATAAATAAATAAATAAATGGAATGTTTGTTTGCGGTTCGTCCGGTGTAACTGGAGCTGGTTGGAAAGTTGAATTGATTTGAGAAGTGCGGGTGGCGGAAATGAGATTTGTTTCTTCATTTATTGTTCTTATTTATTTATTTATTATTTATTTATTTATTTGGTTGTTTATTTATTTGTTTATTTGTTTATTTATTTATTTATAATTCATTTGTAGCTGCGGGAAGCAAAGACTGGAAGCTGAAGCGCGTGTTGCGAGCTGTCTGTACACCCGAACTCGCCCGCAGCGGGTCTGAAGGGAATGGCGTCCATTTGAAACAATAAATGAATAAATAAATAAAAAAGAATAAATAATTCACATTTAATTGTTCAGAATTGAAGAGAGAAACAGAATTAATTCCAATTTGATTCAGACTTCGTTCTGCGGGAACTTTCCCTCCATTTCCAATTCACAAATTCCACTTTTATTTTTATTCCTTTTCCTCCTTTTCGTTTGCTCAGTTTATTATGTTTAATTCCATTTTATTTAATTATTCATTTATTTATTTATTTATATTTATATTTGTGTTTATTTGCTTTGTTGCTCCAGTGGGCTCTGCAAAGCGCCGGCCGGAGCTGAAAATAAATGCGAAGAATAAAATGCAAATAAATAAAATAAATTAATTAATTAAATCAGATAAATAGAATAATAAAACAAATAAAATAAATAAATAAATTAATTTAATCAACTGCAATTATAAACACAAATCTATTAATGCAAACGTCGCTCCACTCCCAACCCCAAACCCTAAACCCTAAACCCTCAAATGCCTCCTTTCACTTCCAAACTCAGAAAACCCTCAAAGGGTTCTTGGGGGCCCCCAGGGGGGCCCCCAAGTACTGGGGGGCCCCTGGGGGCCCCCCAGTACCCTATTGTGGGTACTACGGGGGCCCCAAGGGGGCCCCAGGAGGGGCCCCCATAGGGGCCCCTAAAAGGGTACTGTCGAAGTCTTATATTTATATTTAGGGTTTAGAGGCGGTTTGCCACGGACCTAGGGTTTAGGGTTTAGGGTTTTAGAAGGAAATGTAGTTCGAAACAAACCAAACAATGTGGGGAGTCAGGCCACTCTAGGGTTTAGGGTTTAGGGTTTGGAGTTGAAAGATAAAACGAGACACTTTGTTGGAAATAAAACGAAAGAGTCTGCTGCTGCAGCAGCAGCACCACCAACAGCTGCTGCTGCAGCTAGCTTCTCCACCTGCAGCAGCTGCTGCTGCTGCTGCCTTCCCCAGCAGGAAGAGCTGCTGTTGCTGCTGCTAGGCCGGTTCCTCAGCAGGAACAGCAGCAGCAGCGGCAGCTGCTGCTGCTACTGCTAGGCAGGCTTCCCAGCAGCAGCAGCAGCAGCTGCTGCTAATGGGCAGTTGTCCCAGCGGCAAGAACTGCCGCTGCTGCTGCTGCTAGGCAAGTTCTTGAGCAGCAGCTGCAGCAGCTGCTGCTGCTTCTAGACAAGTTCTTGAGCAGCAAGAGCTGCTGCTGCTGCTGCTGCTGCTGCTGCTGCTAGGCAAGCTCTCGCGCCGCAGCTGCTGCTGCTGCTGCTGCTAGTCAGAATCGTCAGCAGCAAGAGCTGCTGCTGCTGCAGTAACTGCATCAAATGCTGCTCTTCCAGCCAGCAGCAGCAAAAAGGAAGATTTTAATTTTATTCTTTTCTTCCAAGGGGGGCCCCCGGGGGGCCCCCCTGGGGGCCCCCCAAAAGCAAAAATGGACTTTTGGTTTAGGAAGGCCCGGTGTCTGTACACACAAAAAAACAAACTATTTATTTATTTATTTATTTATTTATTTATTTACATATTTATTTTGATTTAAATAATTAATTATTTATTTTGACTTAAATGATTAATTTATTGCTTATATTTATTTATTTGTTGATTTATTCAATTTGAGTTAGTTTAATTAATTAATTATTTGTTTTATTCAATTAATTAATTATTTACTTTTATTTATTTATTTGTTTATTTTTTATTATTTGTTTATGCGAAAGTGTGAATAAAGAAGAAAGGAAGACAGGCCAAAATTAACCAAATAGGGAATAAATAAATAAATTGATAAATCAATAAATAAATCAATTAATAAACTAATAAATAAATGAATAGGTAAATAAATAAACAAATAAGCAATAAAATTAAATACACAAATAATAAAAGGAAGCAAATGAATTAAATAGATAAAAAAGCTGCTCACGCAGCAGCTGCTGCAGCAGCAGCTCTGTTTGGCAGTAGCAGCAACGACAGCAACAGCAGCAGCAGCAGCAACAGCAGCGGCAGCAGCAGCAGCAGCAGCAGCAGCAAAATGTCTAAACAAACGAAGCAAAGCGAATATAAAAGATCTTTGCCTCAAACTTGGACAGAATTGGAAGCAAAGAAAGCACTAATTAGAATTAATTGAATAAATTAAAATAATTAATTTAATTAAATTAAAATAAGTAAATTAATTAAATCAATTTAATTAAATTAATTAATTTAACTCACAAATAAACTGCTGACAAACACCAACTCAGCGGCCGTGACAGCAGCAGCGGCATTCCGCTGCTGCGCTCCAAAGTGCAATTTAAAGAAGACTCAAAAACTGAATAAATAAATAAATAAATAAATAAATAAATAAATAAATAAATAAATGATAATTCAGTCATTAGTTGCGCGGCTGCAGAGAAGAAACTCCTCTTTTGCTGCAGCTGCGGCGCGCAGCAGCAGCAGCAGCAGCAGCAGCGGCAAGCGAACGGCGACACGAAGAGCAGCAGCAGCAACAACAGCAACAGCAGCAACGTGAGCAGCAGCGAAGATATCAGTAGCAATAGCAGCAGCAGCAACAGCGGCAACAGCGGCAGCACTTGCAGCAGCAGCAAACGCAGCAGCAGCAGCAGCAGCAAATGCAGCAGCAGCAGCAGCAGCAGCATCAGCAGCAGCAGCAACGGCAGCAGCAGCAGCAGCAACTGACGGAAAAGCGCTCCTATTCTTTTGCTGCTCCATTTCCCGAACTGCAGCGCAGCAAAAGGTCTGCTCCGGAACAGCAGCCGCTGCTGCCGCAGCGCCTCGCCTAGAAACGTAGGTCTCCTGCTGCTGCTGCTGCTGCTGCTACTACTACTGCTGCTGCTGCTGCTGCTGCTACGGGAAAGGACGGAGATAATTCGGCGGAACCAAGACGAGCGAAGAGCCGCTTGCTGCTGCTTTAGCTGCAGCTGCTGCTGCAGCAGCTGCTGCTCTCGCTGCAGCAGCTGCTGCTCCTGCAGCTGCAGCTGCTGCAGCTGCTGCAGCACCCGAGAAGGGGCAGCAGCAGCAGCA
>NW_013545746.1:0-5810 GCF_000499545.2 Eimeria tenella
CTGGTCCTGCCTGCACACGTTTGCATTGTCTGGCGGGTTCGTGGAGGTCGTGCGATGGAGACGTTTAGCTGAACGGCGCTTGGACTGGTCGTTGCGCGGCAAAGGTTAGTTACTCGAGCGGGTCGCGAGGACAGCCAGCTTTTAGTTCGACAGCAGAGCAAAGAGCAGACGGCTACGTGACGGAATTGCCGATGCAGGGAGTGAGCGTCGAGGAGTAGAAGTGTTGCGAGTGTTGCGAGTGTGCGTTTGTCAGTTGCGTGAGTTCGCGGTTTTGGCATATCCACGTCGAGTTGCCCCCAGCTAGTGCATTTGCGTCTTGAAGGTTGTCTAAGTCTCTTGCGTTTTCCGGACTTGTCGTTTCACGTTGCTACTGTCTCACACGACATCAGCGCGAGTTGCACAGAGCCGATGGCTTAGAAAGCGCTTGGAAATTTGCATTAAGGCAGCGTCGTATTGACGTGTTTGGAATGCCTGTGGATGCAGGGGTGAGGAGGGCGCATGTGTGGATTTTGGTGACAATATTTGAGTTGGAGGTACGTTGTGCTTTGTCGTGGTGGTTTGTGATTTTATAGCGCACATCTCGGGGGCATCTGGAGCGTGTTGCGGACTTCGTTTGCAGCCCGTACGTGTGGAGAATATTTCAATCCATCGAGTGGCGTACGTCACACTAACGAATGAGAGGCTGGGGCGTGCAAGGCAAATATGTTTTCGAGAGCGGTGGACGTGCTGTTTCTAGAGCGAAAGAAAAGCCTTGTCAAGGAGCGGAGCTGGAGTGCATGGTCAGAGCGTGGTCAGCGTGCAGCTTGGCGGGGAACCTTTTTTGGCAGGATCTCTGTGCGTCGGAGGGCATTGGGGGCTGCCTCGATGTACCACTTTGTTCAGGTGAAAAGGCGTTTTCTTCGCTATATTGTGGCCTTGTCAGGATCGATGACACAGTGCATTGCGTAACGCTGTGTCGCTTGTATTTTGGACATTGCCGTTGTTTCGAGTGAGTTTTGTTGCTGCTGTTTTGCAGGCGTGGGCTTGCGCGAAGGCACCCACCGGTGTAGGAGCTAGCCTCGCTGACTATTGCGATTTGCAGCCAGTACGTCAAGGCGGACGAGCTGGAATGGCTGGTCCTGCACTGCAACACGTTTGCATTGTCTGGCGGGTTCGTGGAGGTCGTGCGATGGAGACGTTTAGCTGAACGGCGCTTGGACTGGTCGTTGCGCGGCAAAGGTTAGTTACTCGAGCGGGTCGCGAGGACAGCCAGCTTTTAGTTCGACAGCAGAGCAAAGAGCAGACGGCTACGTGACGGAATTGCCGATGCAGGGAGTGAGCGTCGAGGAGTAGAAGTGTTGCGAGTGTTGCGAGTGTGCGTTTGTCAGTTGCGTGAGTTCGCGGTTTTGGCATATCCACGTCGAGTTGCCCCCAGCTAGTGCATTTGCGCCGTGAAGGTTGTCTAAGTCTCTTGCGTTTTCCGGATTTGTCGTTTCACGTTGCGACTGTCTCACACGACATCAGCGCGAGTTGCACAGAGCCGATGGCTTAGAAAGCGCTTGGGAATTTGCATTAAGGCAGCGTCGTATTGACGTGTTTGGAATGCCTGTGGATGCAGGGGTGAAGAGGGCGCATGTGTAGATATTGGTGACAATATTTGAGTTGGAGGTACGTTGTGCTTCGTCGTGGTTTGCGGCTTTATGGCGCACATCTCGGGGGCATCTGGAGCGCGTTGCGGACTTTCGTTTGCAGCCCGTACGTGTGGAGAATATTTCAATGCATCGAGTGGCGTACGTCACACTAACGAATGAGAGGCTGAGGCGTGCAAGGCAAATATGTTTTCGAGAGCGGTGGACGTGCTGTTTCTAGAGCGAAAGAAAAGCCTTGTCAAGGAGCGGAGCTGGAGTGCATGGTCAGAGCGTGGTCAGCGTGCAGCTTGGCGGGGAATCTTTTTTGGCAGGATCTCTGTGCGTCGGAGGGCATTGGGGGCTGCCTCGATGTACCACTTTGTTCAGGTGAAAAAGCGTTTTCTTCGCTATATTGTGGCCTTGTCAGGATCGATGACACAGTGCATTGCGTAACGCTGTGTCGCTTGTATTTTGGACATTGCCGTTGTTTCGAGTGAGTTTTGTTGCTGCTGTTTTGCAGGCGTGGGCTTGCGCGAAGGCACCCACCGGTGTCGGAGCTAGCCTCGCTGGCTATTGCGATTTGCAGCTAGTACGTCAAGGCGGACGAGCTGGAATGGCTGGTCTTGCACTGCAACACGTCTGTGCTGTTGTCGCAGCGTACGTCTCGACTTTGATTTTGACATTAATAGCGTGCTGTGCCGCAAACGTGTAAAAGTTCGAGGCGCTATCACTAGGCGTTACAAGCAATGAAGCGCACTGTGTATAAAGTTGCTTGGCTTTGTGTGTAGTGGTGGCGATTGCGTCGGCGCGCAGCCATGGATTTGGAGCTCTTGGCGTTTTCCCGGCTGCAATATCTTAGCTGCGTTCTGTCAGGCGATAGGGTGCCTTATTTCAAACTGGAACGTTCCAAGTTGGTGTTTGTGGCGCATGCATCTCGTGGGTGGTGAGGTTTTGGGTGGAACTCTCGGCTTGCAAGTAGCCATCGCTGTTGGAGACGCGCGCAGAGTCTGCTATGCTGCGCCTCAATTTTCTGGCCAGTTGCAGGCATTAGGCTGAATGCTCTGAAGCGCACTGCGCGAAAAGGAGGGTGAGCACGTTTCATGGTTGCATTGTCTGGCGGGTTCGTGGAGGTCGTGCGATGGAGACGTTTAGCTGAACGGCGCTTGGACTGGTCGTTGCGCGGCAAAGGTTAGTTACTCGAGCGGGTCGCGAGGACAGCCAGCTTTTAGTTCGACAGCAGAGCAAAGAGCAGACGGCTACGTGACGGAATTGCCGATGCAGGGAGTGAGCGTCGAGGAGTAGAAGTGTTGCGAGTGTTGCGAGTGTGCGTTTGTCAGTTGCGTGAGTTCGCGGTTTTGGTATATCCACGTCGAGTTGCCCCCAGCTAGTGCATTTGCGTCTTGAAGGTTGTCTAAGTCTCTTGCGTTTTCCGGACTTGTCGTTTCACGTTGCTACTGTCTCACACGACATCAGCGCGAGTTGCACAGAGCCGATGGCTTAGAAAGCGCTTGGAAATTTGCATTAAGGCAGCGTCGTATTGACGTGTTTGGAATGCCTGTGGATGCAGGGGTGAGGAGGGCGCATGTGTGGATTTTGGTGACAATATTTGAGTTGGAGGTACGTTGTGCTTCGTCGTGGTGTGCGGCTTTATGGCGCACATCTCGGGGGCATCTGGAGCGCGTTGCGGACTTTCGTTTGCAGCCCGTACGTGTGGAGAATATTTCAATGCATCGAGTGGCGTACGTCACACTAACGAATGAGAGGCTGAGGCGTGCAAGGCAAATATGTTTTCGAGAGCGGTGGACGTGCTGTTTCTAGAGCGAAAGAAAAGCCTTGTCAAGGAGCGGAGCTGGAGTGCATGGTCAGAGCGTGGTCAGCGTGCAGCTTGGCGGGGAGTCTTTTTTGGCAGGATCTCTGTGCGTCGGAGGGCATTGGGGGCTGCCTCGATGTACCACTTTGTTTAGGTGAAAAAGCGTTTTCTTCGCTATATTGTGGCCTTGTCAGGATCGATGACACAGTGCATTGCGTAACGCTGTATCGCGTGTATTTAGGACATTGCCGTTGTTTCGAGTGAGTTTTGTTGCTGCTGTTTTGCAGGCGTGGGCTTGCGCGAAGACACCCACCGGTGTCGGAGCTAGCCTCGCTGGCTATTGCGATTTGCAGCTAGTACGTCAAGGCGGACGAGCTGGAATGGCTGGTCTTGCGATGCAACACGTCTGTGCTGTTGTCGCAGCGTACGTCTCGACTTTGATTTTGACATTAATAGCGTGCTGTGCCGCAAACGTGTAAAAGTTCGAGGCGCTATCACTAGGCGTTACAAGCTATGAAGTGCACTGTGTATAAAGTTGCATGGCTTTGTGTGTAGTGGTGGCGATTGCGTCGGCGCGCAGCCATGGATTTGGAGCTCTTGGCGTTTTCTCGACTGCAATATCTTAGCTGTGTTCTATCAGGCGATAGGTTGCCTTATTTCAAACTGGAACGTTCCAAGTTGGTGTTTGTGGCGCATGCATCTCGTGGGTGGTGAGGTTTTGGGTGGAACTCTCGGCTTGCAAGTAGCCACCGCTGTTGGAGACGCGCGCAGAGTCTGCTATGCTGCGCCTCAATTTTCTGGCCAGTTGCAGGCATTAGGCTGAATGCTCTGAAGCGCACTGCGCGAAAAGGAGGGTGAGCACGTTTCATGGTTGCATTGTCTGGCGGGTTCGTGGAGGTCGTGCGATGGAGACGTTTGGCTGAACGGCGCTTGGACTGGTCGTTGCGCGGCAAAGGTTAGTTACTCGAGCGGGTCGCGAGGACAGCCAGCTTTTAGTTCGACAGCAGAGCAAAGAGCAGACGGCTACGTGACGGAATTGCCGATGCAGGGAGTGAGCGTCGAGGAGTACAAGAATTGCGAGTGTTGCGAGTGTGCGTTTGTCAGTTGCGTGAGTTCGCGATTTTGGTATATCCACGTCGAGTTGCCCCCAGCTAGTGCATTTGCGCCGTGAAGGTTGTCTAAGTCTCTTGCGTTTTCCGGATTTGTCGTTTCACGTTGCGACTGTCTCACACGACATCAGCGCGAGTTGCACAGAGCCGATGGCTTAGAAAGGGCTTGGAAATTTGCATTAAGGCAGCGTCGTATTGACGTGTTTGGAATGCCTGTGGATGCAGGGGTGAGGAGGGCGCACGTGTAGATATTGGTGACAATATTTGAGTTGGAGGTACGTTGTGCTTTGTCGTGGTGGTTTGTGATTTTATAGCGCACATCTCGGGGGCATCTGGAGCGCGTTGCGGACTTCGTTTGCAGCCCGTACGTGTGGAGAATATTTCAATCCATCGAATGGCGTATGTCACACTCACGAATGAGAGGCTGAGGCGTGCAAGGCAAATATGTTTTCGAGAGCGGTGGACGTGCTGTTTCTAGAGCGAAAGAAAAGCCTTGTCAAGGAGCGGAGCTGGAGTGCATTGTCAGAGCGTGGTCAGCGTGCAGCTTGGCGGGGAGCCTTTTTTGGCAGGATCTCTGTGCGTCGGAGGGCATTGGGGGCTGCCTCGATGTACCACTTTGTTTAGGTGAAAAAGCGTTTTCTTCGCTATATTGTGGCCTTGTCAGGATCGATGACACAGTGCATTGCGTAACGCTGTGTCGCTTGTATTTTGGACATTGCCGTTGTTTCGAGTGAGTTTTGTTGCTGCTGTTTTGCAGGCGTGGGCTTGCGCGAAGGCACCCACCGGTGTCGGAGCTAGCCTCGCTGACTATTGCGATTTGCAGCCAGTACGTCAAGGCGGACGAGCTGGAATGGCTGGTCCTGCACTGCAACACGTTTGCATTGTCTGGCGGGTTCGTGGAGGTCGTGCGATGGAGACGTTTAGCTGAACGGCGCTTGGACTGGTCGTTGCGCGGCAAAGGTTAGTTACTCGAGCGGGTCGCGAGCACAGCCAGCTTTTAGTTCGACAGCAGAGCAAAGAGCAAACGGGTACGTGACGGAATTGCCGATGCAGGGAGTGAGCGTCGAGGAGTAGAAGTGTTGCGAGTGTTGCGAGTGTGCGTTTGTCAGTTGCATGAGTTCGCGGTTTTGGTATATCCACGTCGAGTTGCCCCCAGCTAGTGCACTTGCGTCGTGAAGGTTGTCTAAGTCTCTTGCGTTTTCTGGATTTGTCGTTTCACGTTGCTACTGTCTCACACGACATCAGCGCGAGTTGCACAGAGCCGAGGTTAGAAAGGGCTGGGAG
>NW_013545747.1:0-6117 GCF_000499545.2 Eimeria tenella
CGTCTGCAGGATTGTGGAGGCCAACTGCGCGCAGCAGCTCGACAATAATAAGTGCTTCCTGGACGAGGTCGCGGGCCTCCTTTTGCTGCGCCTCGGCGACTGCTGCTGCTGCTGCTGCTGCTGCTGCAGTGGGCACGTGGGCGACGCGCAGCTGCTGCACCATCCAGGAGGCCATTTGCATGCACTTGGCCTCGTCGGCGGGCGCCAGCGGCCCCGCAGCAAAGACCTCGTGCTGCAGCACCTTGCGAGCAGCAACAAGGGCCTGTGCTGCAGCAGCAGACAAGTAGCGGTCGGAAGCAAAGGAGCGGGCGAACAGCAGCAAAGCTTCTCTGTCTTGCGAGGGGTCCCACTTGGCCCTCTCGAGGCGCTGCTGCGCGCGCAGCAGCTTGTGGCTGACGGACTGCAGCAGCTGCTGCCGCTGCTGCAGCACAGCAGCAGAGGCCTCCACGATGCTGCGGCCCAGCGACAGCCGCTCCGCCATTTGCTGCGACTCCGAGAAGCCCTGCTGCGCTGCTCTCACCATCTGCTGCAGCTGCTGCTGGTCCTCCTCGTGGCCGCGGGCCTCGAAGCCCAGAAACTGGAGTTCTTGTCTCGCCTGCAGCACCATTTGCTTCTCAATGTTGTTCAGCCCCACCAGGTCTTGCTGCTGCGCGCTCAGCAGGTCCAGCTGCCGGTGCAGCGGCGACCGCCGCCGCACTCCTGCTGCTGCTGCTGCTGCTGCTGCTGCTGCTGCGCCCGCCGTCCCCACAATCCCCACCGACGCCGTCCGCGCCGCCGCGCGCTGCCGGTACGCCCCCGCAGACGCCCCCGCCGCCGCTGCTGCTGCTGCTGCCGACTCGTCCCCCTCCCTCGCGCCTGCTGCTGCTGCTGCTGCTGCTGCTGCGCCGCCGCAGGAGTCCCCGTTCCCCGCCAGAGACCTGTTCACCAGGCCCCAGGAAGGCCGGAAGGAAGACTGCAGCGAGCGGGCGCAGGAGAGCGCCAGGAAGAGCACTGCTGAGAGCGACAGCAAAAGCCCGAGGCGAGCTGCTGCTGCTGCTGCTGCTGCAGCGGGAGAAGCAGCAGCGGCCGCCGCCGGGGCGCGCCGCGAAGCCGCCGCAGCCGGCAGCAGCAAGTCCGCGTCCGGGAGGGGGGCAGAAGCGACCGCCTCCGCGCCGGGAGAGGGCTGCTGCTGCTGCTGCTGCTGCTGCTGCTGCTGCAGCGCGCCGTCCTGCAGTGTCTGTACACCCAAAGGGCGAGCCCCCGCATATTCGAAAAGCTGCAGCGCCGCTGCAGCGCCCGTCCAGAGCAGCAGAATCCGCATTGGGAGAAAAGCAAAAGAATCAAAAAGAGCAGAAAAAGGACATGTTAGATCGGGGCAGCCGCGAGCCGCGACCCCCCGCTGCTGCTGCTGCTGCTGCTGCTGCTGCTGCTGCAGGCACGGCGAGAACCTGTGGGATTCGCGACGGAATGGCTCGAAAGACTCGGAAGGGGAACTGTTGCGATGAAGCTGCTGCTGCGGACTCGACGCCAGAACCGCTTTAGGTCGCTGAAGAAAAGTGTCTGTGGGGGTTGGGGAGCCTCGACAGCACTTTTCTGCAAATAAGTCCGTCGAGCAAAGCAAAAGCGAAAAAATTCTTCGAAAGATTCTTCTAAATTCAAAAACTTAAAAAGATTGACAACAGTGAGCGCTCGCTGGCCCGCCAGCCGCCCCAGCCGCGCCGCCACCGTCTGCAGGACAGGGAAAGCGACAGACGGCAAGCCCGCCGGCTCCATCGAGCGCGGCTTCCCGCCGCTCCTTTGCAAATATTTCGCTGCTTTTCAGCTTTAAATTTACTTTTAATTAACGCACTTTGCTTTTTTTCCCGCCAACTTCTGCTCAAATGCCTCCACGCCGCCTGCCAGTCGCCGCCCGCCCCGATCTGCTCCGCCTCCAACGAACGCCCTTGCAACAGCCCCGACTCCGCGATCAACTTCTGCTTTGCTAATAATATTCCTTTTTAAATTCAAATTCCTATTTTAATCCCCAAAGCAGCGCAAACGCCGGCCCGGAAGCTTGCCGCGCTCATTGAATTCCACCCGCCCCCAACCGAGCCTCAGCTTCCCCACTGGGGACTTCGCTGGTTTTAGTGCAAAGCGCCACAAAAGCCTTCCAAATAAATCAGAAATATTTCATATTCCAAAAATAAAACTTTAAACGCTGCAAAATGACACTTTTTGCCGCTTCTTTCTGCACAGATTCACTTATGAAGGGCAGGTGCACCAACTCGGGGTTCATTCCGGCCTCCCAGTGTACAGACACCCGAACCGAACTCGCAATTCTTCTTCCTGCCTCAAATTGCTGCAGAGCTGCACTTTAATTCTAAGAGCTTTTTAGGCAGTGCAGAAGCAGCAGCAGCAGCGAAAGCAGCAGCTGCACGGCGGAGAAAGGCCAGCTTGTCCTGGCACCTGCCTCGCTTTTGCGTTTTTGCAGCACTTTGGGGGATTAGCTCCGCAGCTTAAAGAATGGGAGAGGTTTTTTAGGCCAATTCAATATTAGTTTCTTGCAAACATAAATGCCCACTAGGGGCTCGTTCGCGGACTCCCGAGACCCAACTGCAAGTCTGAAATGTAGAGAACTGCGCGACTGAAGTCACTGACACGTTTGAAAACTGTACAAAATGTTTTTAAAGTTCAGCATACACCTGAAAGCTGAAGTTGCGCATTGTCTATGCGCGAAGTGCCGACGGCCACAGCTGGCTCGTTCGCTGCAGATCACTCAATGCAGAATATCTCCGAGTGGCACAAACGCTTCGGCTTCAGATAATTATATAAATGATATAAATGCATTAATTTAAAGAAAGACATCGCGCAAAACTTCAAGAGCCTGAGCTGTGTATGCGGCTGCCACAGTTGGTCACTCGTCGCTGCATCACGCAGCGTTTCTACGGATCATGCTGCTAAAAGTGCGCATTTTGCAGAATATCCCGCAAAATTAGAACTAAAAATACAAAATTGAATAAGTAATTCTATGAATTCACTTTGAAATAGATTCTGTACAAGACGAAGAAGACCCGGCAGCAGAAACAGCCGCTGCGGTCAAGAAACTCGAAACGCGTCGAAACTTTTCTTCATCTCCAAGTCTTAGAAACTCTCTAATTACATTCTGCACACAAAAGATGCTTCCTGCGGCTCTGAATGCCATTTCAAGATAAGCTCGGGGCCTTTCAGGTGTTGTGGCAAACTTTGCTGTGCTGCCCAATCTAGCGCAGTCCGCCACTAAAAAGCTCTAAAAGTCCCTCATAATGACTTTAATTTCCATACGATTGACCCCGTAGCCTCTTAGTGAGGTGCGAAATCATTGAAACTGAGTGAAATGGCGGAAATTCAATATCGGGCCACCTCACAGGGCGGTTGAAGCGGAGGCTCAACTTCGGAAAGCGATCCGGAGGGAATCTGGAAATATTAGATCCCTTTTTAAATGAAAAAAAAATGAAAAAACTGTTGTCAAGAGAATATTTCGTTTATATTCCAAGAATATTCGAATAGGGAAAGAATTTTTCCCTCTTGTCTCACGGATCGCACTGAGCTCGCTTGTCCAAACAGTGAGAAATTTGTTTGGTGTTCATAAATCAAATAAATCTTTTCAATTAAATTGAAAATCAAAAGAATTAAGTGCAAGAAGCTCTCCACAGTGGCCAGAGGCAGCCAGCAATTCGCTTGAAAGGATAAAGTCCACAACAACTGAGCCACCAGTGAACGAAGATTCTATTATTCGATCAAAAGCATATTCTAACTAATTCCCCCGATAAATTCGTTGAACACACAGCATTTTTAACTTCCGATTTGCTGCAAAGCACCTCTAAACCTGCTGCTGAAGAGGTTCAGCTCGAGCGCTCTTCTTGCACTTCTTTTTACAACTTTGCGAAAATGAGCTGGCATTCATTAATCTCTTTTATTTCCAGTCTCTCTGAGACTCTATATATTCCTGGATGCTCACATTTGCCCCAATAGAAAGCAAGAATAGGCTGGCCAACTGGTAAGAAAGTCAAAGCCAGCCTTCACTGGGGGGTACCTGATCACGGTATAAGTGCGGCACTGCAGCCACGAATTCAAGAAAAGTCCCGCATAAAAAGCGCTGCAAATGGGCATTTATCCTGTAGTTGTGGTGAAAGCAAAGCGCATGCAGAAATTAATTAATTAGAGGATTGCCCCGCACTCAACCCTGGTGCCACAATTCAACTTTTTGCTGAACGCGGGCCAGATCTCTCTGAGTTCAACTCTTAAGTGTTATAGACAAAACATAAATGAAAATTTGAAACTTCTCGTGAAACAGGAAAGCCACATAGCGTCTTATGACTCCCGAAAGCTGTACGGCTGTCAAGTTTGTTCAAAGTCCAGTGCCAGGTAGCCTAGTGTTTCTTAAAAAGTAATTGGGATATCAGGCCTCTTTCCATTCTGGAAACGCATTATATTGCGAGTTATTTGGCGATTTTCTCGCAGCCTGTTCAAGACACCTTGCAGGTTTGAAACCACAAAATCTTCAAAGTTGGCCGGAAAAGAAGTCAGTTGTGAAACTCTGAAAGCACCGTGAAGCTCTTAGTCGCCGTAGATGACTAAAAGAGCCAAGAGCCTGCAGAGGAAGTCTTTCTAATTTTTCAAAGCTGTGAAGGAAGCCAAGAGTTCCAATCGTAGTTTCCTTTTTCCTGCTTTCTATGGCTCAAGGCCCGCCAGAAGAAACCCGTGGGTCTCTAAGCGGCAGAACATCTCAAAGATGAGTGAGGCTTTGTGACTCGCAAACAGTATTCTACAGTTTTATTGGGGAGATCCTTCTTGTTTCAAGTCTAGCGACGGAGTTTGGCTGTCCGTTGCGCCGGCTGAAGTACACTAATGGGGAGAAACTCTGGCTGCTTTTGTTTTCGTTTTTGACCAAAAGCTGGCGAAACAAATAGTCACTTCAGAAGAAATGGAACCGTCAGGGGCACCTCTTGTTCTCCGCAGCTCGCGCATTCACGCTGCATCCGGCGAAGGCCAAAATGGTCAGCAGGGGCAGCTGGAATGTGCGCGTCTGCTTCCAAGGTGTTGGCAGGCACCTGAAGTGCCCTATCCCAGTGGAACATATGCAGGCAGTCACAAAGTTATCAACCTCAGGAAGCCAAATGAAGACCGCTTCCGAGAAGAGCATCGCAAGACTTGCACACGGCGGTTGAGAGCAAAAAACATGTCTACATTTCGAAAAGGAAGGCACACACAGTCCAAGCATACTTGAGTGCACATAACACACATATATAGGACATGCTTTTGGGGAAAACTGCATATACACATATATCCGGCACCGCCCGCAGCTCCGTCGGAGCCGGAGGCCAGCGCGGACGGATACTTGGGGAAGGGTGACCGCCCAGGTGCTTCACCCTCTGCACTTCACTGCAACGAGCCCGAGTTGAAAAATAAGAGTTCGAAATGGGAGATCGCGGCCACTTGCGTTCGCAGCTCGTGCCAGTGAAGCCCTGGCGGCGGCTTCGTCCCGCGCTGTCACCTCGCCGGGCGAAAAAACGAAGCCCCAGGCCCCGGCGGCCTTGGCGGCCCCTCGCTCGCTGTAGAGGCAGATAATGGGGCCGAAGGCGGCAGCTGCGCGGCGCGGCGAGCCGCATGCACCTGCACAGCACAGATCTGCAGCTGCAAGCGCGCATGCACGCGCCGGCGGCCCGTGCGGAAAGCCGCGGGCCGGGCGCCCAGCCCTGCGGCCTTTGCGGAAAGCAGCGGCGGCGGGAAGCGCCGGGCAGCTGCAGCGGGCGGAAAGCAGCGGCCGCGGCGGCGGCAGCAGCAGCAGCCGCAGCCGCCGCTGCAGGCGCGGCCGCGGCGCGGGCGCGGGCGCTACTCGGCGCTGGGGGGGCCCCCGGGGGGCCGCGGGGGCCCCCGCAGGCGGGCGAAAGGCGCGCCGGGGGCCCCGCGGGCGTCCGCGGGCTGCCGGAAGCCGGCGTAGAGCTCCTTGGCCTGCTGAATGGCCTCCTCGAGCTCCTCGAACTGGGGCGCGGGGGCGGCGAGGCCGTAGATGCGGAGCAGCACCTGGTCGCCGTTTTGCGCCTGAGTCCACAGCTGGCGCGCGGCCTCCGGCGTGGGGCTCTTCGCGAAGCGCTGCAGCGCCCGCGCCAGCTCCGCCCC